>NC_053025.1:524348673-524367530 GCF_003073215.2 Triticum urartu
GGAGATACGACCTAAAAACACCTTAATCATCGTCTGAAAAGTCTGCAACATTAACGTTGCAGCCCGAAACGGGTCAGCACATGGAATATGCTGGCAAAATAACACATAGAGAGTAATGGAATGAAATAGGCTATTCTATATGCATATTTGGCTGGTGGAAAGCTCTATGGTTACAGTTTTGCGTAAAGCCAATTTTTCCCTACTGCAAAGGAATAAATTTTATTTAACTATCATGGTAGTTGTTAAACATTGAGAATGGTTGACAGCATTCTCAATCCCAATTAAGCATCATCATTAAACAAAACCCAACAAAATTAATTTTAGAGTAACATGTTGAGATTCACATGATAATCCAGGTACTAGATACTCAAGATGTCCATAACCGGGGACACGGCTAATCATGATTAGTTTATACACTCTGCAGAGGTTTGCGCACTTTTCCCCACAAGACTCGATCGCCTCCGTTTGGTTTCTCGCACTACAAGGTGTTTGAGAAGACGGATGACCGAGACATAGTCTTTCAGAAGCGCTAGCACCTTACGATCGGGTAGACCGTACCACCTACATCCCCTACATCTGCTAGTCTACCACTGTAAGAGTTCGCACAACTTAGTCAACTATGCTAGAGCCCATAATAGCTTGTGGCTGCACACGGAAGTTTCTAGTATGAATAATCTCATGATCCCTTTGAGCCTGGGTGGCGGTCCAAAAGAAAACAGGCAAGTCCTGGAATACCCAGGTGCCTCAATCCACCCAGATGTGTGTTTAAGTTGCCACCTTAGATAAACCATTAATTAACAATCTCACATCTGTCATGGATTTCACTCACCCAATCCACGTCTACTAGCATAGCATGGCATAATAAGCAAACGTAGAAGTAACTCCCAAAGGTTTGATAATAACAGGTAATAGGTACTACCTCAACTACTTCCCAAACCCACAATTTAATTAGATCCTAATCATGCAATGTGTGAGGATTGATCTAATGCAATAAAACTGGGTAGAGGGAAAACATGATCAAAGTGTTACTTGCCTTGCTGATGATCCGGGAAACCTAGCGATTCGAAGTAGCAAGCGGCGCACTCCGGGTACTCTATCGCAAACAAACAAGCATACAATAAGTACTCAACTAATGCACAGGTAAAACTCAAATAAGAGATCTAACCAGAAAGTTCAACTTAAGAACTCCGGTTGGCAAAAAGAATCAAATCGAACGAAGCAACGAAAGACAAACACAAAAGAAACAGGCTTCGTTTACTATTCTGGATCTAAGGCAATTTTTACAGTGGCAAAAACTTGTTTGAGTTGGTTAAACGGAAAGAGGGTTTCGAGACGAAACTCCAGGCGCTTGAATCGCCTGATTCCGATAAACGAGCGAAAAGTTAGACTAAAACGAAAATCGGATCAGAAATCGCGATCAGAAAAATCGGATTTAATCCGAGAAAAAGAAAAACGAACGAACGTTCGTTAAACGAACGAACGGACGAACGCTCGCTAATTAAATAAACCGGAAAAACCGATCTATTTAAAAAAACCGAAACTAAAAAAAAACAAAACCGACGGAAAACCGATCGGTTTTCTAAAAAAACCGGCGGCGCGAGGTCTACCTCCGGCGACGGCGGCGTGGGCGGCGGCGGCTAGGGTTAGGGTTTCGGGCGGGGGCGCGGCTGGGCTTGGCCGGGGCCTCGGGGCTTATAAGAAGGCCCGGCCAGGCGGAGTCCTGGCCGGTTACGGCCCAAGGTCGGTTCGGACTTTTTTTAATAATTACGCTCGGAAAAAAACAAAAGGAATACTAAACGGACTCCAAAAATCCCGAAATAAATTTTCCCCGGCTTCAAAATCAAGCCGCACAAGATGAACATTTATTTGGGGCCTAAATGCAATTTTAAAAACACGCATTTTTCCTAAATTCAAATAAAATAGCAAATAAAATCTTATCTGATTTTTTTATTAAATCCTCAATATTTCTTTATTTTGGGAAGTCATTTTATTCCCTCTCTCATATTTTTGTAATAGAAATAATTGAAGATAAAATAAATAAAATCAAATGATCCTATTTTCAAAATTTGAGACAACTCAAATATGAAAATAACGAAATCCCCAACTCTCTCCGAGGGTCCTTGAGTTGCGTGAAATTTCTAGGATCAACCAAAATGCAATAAATATGATATGCAATGATGATCTAGTGTATAACATTCCAAATTGAAAATTTGGGATGTTACAGTAAGGGGCTGATTTGGATCCATATGTTTCATGCTATGGTTAGGTTTACCTTAATACTTCTGTTGTAGTTGTGGATGCTTGCAATAGGGGTTAATCATAAGTGGGATGCTTGTCCAAGTAAGGACAGTACCCAAGCACCGTCCACCCACATATCAAATTATCAAAGTACCGAAACGCGAATCATATGAGCGTGATGAAAACTAGCTTGACGATAATTCCCATGTGTCCTCGGGAGCGCTTTCCTTATATAAGAGTTTGTCCAGGCTTGTCCTTTGCTACAAAAAGGATTGGGCATTTTCTGCACCTTATTTACTTTTATTACTTGCTACCCGTTACAAATTACCTTATCACAAAACTATCTGTTACCGATAATTTCAGTGCTTGCAGAGAATACCTTGCTGAAACCGCTTATCATTTCCTTCTGCTCCTCGTTGGGTTCGACACTCTTACTTATCGAAAAGGCATGATAGATCCCCTACACTTGTGGGTCATCAAGACTCTTTTCTGGCGCCGTTGCCGGGGAGTGAAGCGCTTGGTAGGTGGAATTTGGTAAGGAAAATTTATATAGTGTGCTGAAATTTACTGTCACTTGTTACTATGGAACATAATCCTTTGAGGGGCTTGTTCGGGGTATCTTCACCCCGACCAGTAGAGCAAAGAGTTGCTCCTCAACCTACTGAACCTACTGAAAATGTTTACTTTGAAATTCCTTCGGGTATGATAGAGAAACTGCTAGCTAATCCTTTCACAGGTGATGGAACATTACACCCCGATTTACACCTAATCTATGTGGATGAAGTTTGTGGATTATTTAAGCTTGTAGGTATGCCCGAGGATGTTATCAAGAAGAAGGTCTTCCCTTTATCTTTGAAGGGAGAGGCATTGACATGGTTTAGGCTATGTGATGATATTGGATCATGGAACTACCAACAATTGAAATTGGAATTTCATCCGAAGTTTTATCCTATGCATCTGGTTCATCGTGATCATAATTATATATATAATTTTTGGCCTCGCGAAGGAGAAATCATCGCTCAAGCTTGGGGGGCTTAAGTCAATGTTATATTCATGCCCCAATCATGAGCTCTCAAAAGAAATGATTATTCAAAAAAATTATGCTCGGCTTTCTCTCAGTAATCGCTCCATGCTCGATACTTCTTGTACTGGATCTTTTATGATGAAGACTATTGAATTCAAATGGGATTTATTGGAAAGAATTAAACGCAACTCTGAAGATTGGGACCTCGATGAAGGTAAGGAGTCAGGTATAACACCTAAGTTTGATTGTGTTAAATCTTTTATGGATACTGATGCTTTCCATGAATTTAGCACTAAATATGGACTTGACTCTGAGATAGTAGCTTCTTTCTGTGAATCCTTTGCTACTCATGTTGATCTCCCTAAGGAGAAGTGGTTTAAATATAATCCTCCCATTGAAGTAAAAGTAGTTGCACCTATTAAAGTTGAAGAAAAGACTATCACTTATAATGATCATGTTGTTCCTACTGCTTATTGAGAAACCACCTTTCCCTGTTAGAATAAAGGATCATGCTAAAGCTTCAACTGTGGTCAACAAAAGTAATATTAAGACACCAAACCCCCTGAGCAAATTAAAGTTGAACCTAGTGTTGCTATGGTTAAAGATCTCTTGGCCGATAATATTGATGGGCATGTTATTTACTTCTGCAATGAATCTGCTAGAATTGCTAGACCTGATACTAAAAATAAACATAGACCTGTTGTAGGCATGCCTGTTATTTCTGTTAAAATAGGAGATCATTGCTATCATGGCTTATGTGATATGGGTGCTAGTGCAAGTGCAATACCTCATTCCTTATACAAAGAAATTATGCATGATATTGCACCTGCTGAGATAGAAAGAATTGATGTTACAATTAAGCTTGCCAATAGAGATATTATTTCACCAGTTGGGATTGTTAGAGATGTTGAAGTCTTGTGTGGGGAAGTTAAATATCCTGCTGATTTTCTTGTTCTTGGTTCCCCACAAGATGACTGATGTCTACTACACAACCTTCTTCTTGTAGATTTGTTGGGCCTCCAAGTGCAGAGGTTTGTAGGACAGTAGCAAATTTCACTCAAGTGGATGACCACCTAAGGTTTATCAATCCGTGGGAGGCGTAGGATGAAGATGGTCTCTCTCAAGCAACCGTGCAACCAAATAACAAAGAGTCTCTTGTGTCCCCAACACACCCAATACAATGGTAAATTGTATAGGTGCACTAGTTCGGCGAAAGAGATGGTGATACAAGTGCAATATGGATGATAGATAAAGGTTTTTGTAATCTGAAAAATATAAAAACAGCAAGGTAACTAATGATAAAAGTGAGCGTAAACGGTATTGCAATGCGTTGAAACAAGGCCTAGGGTTCATACTTTCACTAGTGCAAGTTCTCTCAACAATAATAACATAATTGGATCATATAACTATCCCTCAACATGCAACAAAGAGTCACTCCAAAGTCACTAATAGCAAGAACAAACAAAGAGATTATGGTAGGGTACGAAACCACCTCAAAGTTATCCTTTCTGATCGATCTATTCAAGAGTCCGTAGTAAAATAACATGAAGCTATTCTTTCCGTTCAATCTATCATAGAGTTCGTACTAGAATAACACCTTAAGACACAAATCAACCAAAACCCTAATGTCACCTAGATACTCCAATGTCACCTCAAGTATCCGTGGGTATGATTATACGATATGCATCACACAATCTCAGATTCATCTATTCAACCAACACATAATACCTCAAAGAGTGCCCCAAAGTTTCTACCGGAGAGTCAAGACGAAAACGTGTGCCAACCCCTATGCATAGGTTCATGGGCGGAACCCGCAAGTTGATCACCAAAACATACATCAAGTGGATCCAATAGAATACCCCATTGTCACCAACGGTATCCCACGCAAGACATACATCAAGTGTTCTCAAATCCTTAAAGACTCAATCCGATAAGATAACTTCAAAGGGAAAACTCAATCCATTACAAGAGAGTAGAGGGGAGAAACATCATAAGATCCAACTATAATAGCAAAGCTCGTGATACATCAAGATCATACCACCTCAAGAACACGAGAGAGAGAGAGAGAGAGAGAGAGAGATCAAACACATAGCTACTGGTACATACCCTCAGCCCCGAGGGAGAACTACTCCCTCCTCATCATGGAGAGCACCGGGATGATGAAGATGGCCACCGGAGAGGGATTGCCCCCTCCGGCAGGGTGCCGGAACGGGTCTAGATTGGTTTTCGGTGGCTTACGGAGGCTTCTGGCGGCGGAACTCCCGATCTATTGAGCCCCCGAAGTTTTTAGGGTATATGGTATATATAGGAGGAAGAAGTATGTCGGTGGATCTCCGGGTTGTCCACGAGGCAGGGGGGCGCGCCCAGGGGGGGTGGGCGCGCCCCCCACCCTCGTGGGCAGCCCGGGACTCTCCTGGTCCATCTCCGATACTCCGTGGGCTTCTTCTGGTCCAAAAATAAGTTCCATGAAGTTTCAGGTCAATTGGACTCCGTTTGATTTTCCTTTTCTGCGATACTCTAAAACAAGGAAAAAACAGAAACTGGCACTGGGCTCTGGGTTAATAGGTTAGTCCCAAAAATAATATAAAAGTGTGTAATAAAGCCCATAAACATCCAAAACAGATAATATAATAGCATGGAACAATCAAAAATTATAGATACGTTGGAGACGTATCATCCCCAAGCTTAATTCCTGCTCGTCCTCGAGTAGGTAAATGATAAAAACAGAATTTTTGATGTGGAATGCTACCTAACATATTTCTCTAAGTAATTCTTCTTTATTGTGGCAAGAATATTTAGATCCATAAGATTCAAGACAAAAGTTTAATATTGACATAAATAATAATACTTCAAGCATACTAACTAAGCAATTATGTCTTTCAAAATAACATGGCCAAAGAAAGTTATCCCTACAAAATCATATAGTCTGGCTATGCTCCATCTTCACCACACAAAGTATTCAAATCATGCACAACCCCGATGACAAGCCAAGCAATTGTTTCATACTTTTGATGTTCTCAAACTTTTTCAATCTTCACGCAATATATGAGCGTGAGCCATGGATATAGCACTATATGTGGAATAGAATGGTGGTTGTGGAGAAGACAAAAAGGAGAAGATAGTCTCACATCAACTAGGCGTATCAATGGGCTATGGAGATGCCCATTAATAGATATCAATGTGAGTGAGTAGGGATTGCCATGCAACGGATGCACTAGAGCTATAAATGCATGAAAGCTCAACAAAAGAAACTAAGTGGGTGTGCATCCAACTTGCTTGCTCATGAAGACCTAGGGCATTTGAGGAAGCCCATTGTTGGAATATACAAGCCAAGTTCTATAATGAAAAATTCCCACTAGTATATGAAAGTGACATCATAGGAGACTCTCTATCATGAAGATCATGGTGCTACTTTGAAGCACAAGTGTGAAAAAGGATAGTAGCATTGCCCCTTTTTTTCTTTTTTTTTGGGCCTTCTTTTTGGCCTTTCTTCTTTTTTTGGGACAATGCTCTATTATTGATGATCATCACACTTCTATTTATTTACAACTCAATGATTACAACTCGATACTAGAACAAATATGACTCTATATGAATGCCTCCAGCGGTGTACGGGATGTGCAATGACTCATGAGTGACATGTATGAAAGAATTATGAATGGTGGCTTTGCCACAAATACAATGTCAACTACATGATCATGCAAAGCAATATGACAATGATGAAACGTGTCATAATAACGGAACGGTGGAAAGTTGCATGGCAATATATCTCGGAATGGCTATGGAAATGCCATAATAGGTAGGTATGGTGGCTGTTTTGAGGAAGGTATATGGTGGGTTTATGATACCGGCGAAAGTGCACGGTACTAGAGAGGCTAGCAATGGTGGAAGGGTGAGAGTGCGTATAATCTATGGACTCAACATTAGTCATAAAGAACTCACATACTTATTGCAAAAATCTATTAGTTATCAAAACAAAGTACTACAGCGCATGCTCCTAGGGGGATAGATTGGTAGGAAAAGACCATCGCTCGTCCCCGACCGCCACTCATAAGGAAGACAATCAATAAATAAATCATGCTCCGACTTCGTCACATAACGGTTCACCATACGTGCATGCTACGGGAATCACAAACTTCAACACAAGTATTTCTCAAATTCACAACTACTCAACTAGCATGACTCTAATATCACCATCTCCATATCTCAAAACAATTATCAAGTATCAAACTTCTCATAGTATTCAATGCACTTTATATGATAGTTTTTATTATATCCCTCTTGGATGCCCATCATATTAGGACTAAATTCATAACCAAAGCAAATTACCATGCTGTTCTAAAGACTCTCAAAATAATATAAGTGAAGCATGAGAGTTCATCTATTTCTTCAAAATAAAACCACTGCCGTGCTCTAAAAAGATATAAGTGAAGCACTAGAGCACAACAAACTACTCCGAAAGATATAAGTGAAGATCAATGAGTAGTCGAATAATTATGCAACTATATGTGAAGACTCTCTAACATTTAAAGAATTTCAGATCTTGGTAATTTATTCAAACAGCAAGCAAACCTAACAAAATAAATTGATGCTCCAAGCAAAACACATATCATGTGGTAAATAAAAATATAGCTCCAAGTAAAGTTACCGATGAACGAAGACGAAAGAGGGGATGCCTTCCGGGGCATCCCCAAGCTTAGGCTTTGGTTGTCCTTGAATATTTACCTTGGGGTGCCTTGGGCATCCCCAAGCTTAGGCTCTTGCCACTCCTTATTCCATAGTCCATCGAATCTTTACCCAAAACTTGAAAACTTCACAACACAAAACTTAACAGAAAACTCGTAAGCTCCGTTAGCGAAAGAAAACAAAACACCACTTCAAGGTACTGTAATGAACTCATTATTTATTTATATTGGTGTTAAACCTACTGTATTCCAACTTCTCTATGGTTTATAAACTCTTTTACTAGCCATAGATTCATCAAAAAAGCAAACAACACAAAAAACAGAATCTGTCAAAAACAGAACAGTCTGTAGTAATCTGTAACTAACGCAAACTTCTGGAACCCAAAAATTCTAAAATAAATTTATGGACGTGAGGAATTTATCTATTAATCATCTGCAAAAAGAATTAACTAAATATCACTTTCCAAATAAAAATGGCAGCAATTCTCGTGAGCGCTAAAGTTTCTGTTTTTTACAGCAAGATTAAAAAGACTTTCCCCAAGTCTTCCCAACGGTTCTACTTGGCACAAACACTAATTAAACACAAAAAACACAACCAAAACAGAGGCTAGATAATTTATTTATTACTAAACAGGAACAAAAAGCAAATAACAAAAATAAAATTGGGTTGCCTCCCAACAAGCGCTACGTTTAACGCCCCTAGCTAGGCATGATGATTTCAATGATGCTCACATAAAAGATAAGAATTGAAACATAAAGAGAGCATCATGAAGAATATGACTAGCACATTTAAGTCTAACCCTCTTCCTATGCATAGGGATTTTGTGAAGCAAACAACTTATGTGAACAATAATCAACTAGCATAGGAGGGCAAAACAAGCATAACTTCAAATTTAAGCACATAGAGAGGAAACTTGATATTATTGCAATTCCTACAAGCATATATTCCTCCCTCATAATAATTTTCAGTAGCATCATGAATGAATTCAAAAATATCAGCATCACAAAGCATTCTTTTCATGATCTACAAGCATAAAAATTTACTACTCTCCACATAAGCAAAATTCTTCTCATGAATAATAGTGGGAGCAAACTCAACAAAATAACTATCATGTGAGGCATAATCCAATTGAAAACTAAAATCATGATGACAAGTTTCATGTTATCATTATTCTTTTAATAGCATACAAGTCATCACAATAATCATCATAGATAGCAACTTTGTTCTCATAATCAATTGGAACCTCTTCCGAAATAGTGGAATTCATCACAAAATAAAGTCATGACCTCTCCAAATCCACTTTCATCAATATAATCATCATAAATAGGAGGCATGCTTTCATCATAATAAATTTGCTCATCAAAACTTGGGGGACAAAAAATATCATCTTCATCAAACATAGCTTCCCCAAGCTTGTGGCTTTGCATATCATTAGCATCATGGATATTCAAGGAATTCATACTAACAACATTGCAATCATGCTCATCATTCAAATATTTAGTGCCAAACATTCTAATGCATTCTTCTTCTAGCACTTGAGCACAATTTTCCTTTCCATCATACTCACAAAAGATATTAAAAATATGAAAGCGTACGAGGCAAACTCAATTCCATATTTTTTTGTAGTTTTCTTTTATAAACTAAACTAGTGCTAAAACAAGAAACAAAAAGACTCGATTGCAAGATCTAAAGATATACCTTCAAGCACTAACCTCCTCGGCAATGGCGCCAGAAAAGAGCTTGACGAAAGATACTACACAACCTTGTTCTTGTAGATGTTGTTGGGCCTCCAAGTGTAGAGGTTTGTAGGACAGTAGCAAATTTCCCTCAAGTGGATGACCTAAGGTTTATCAATCCGTGGGAGGCGTAGGCTGAAGATGGTCTCTCTCAAGCAACCGTGCAACCAAATAACAAAGAGTCTCTTGTGTCCCCAACACACCCAATACAATGGTAAATTGTATAGGTGCACTAGTTCGGCGAAGAGATGGTGATACAAGTGCAATATGGATAGTAGATAAAGGTTTTTGTAATCTGAAAATATAAAAACAGCAAGGTAACTAATGATAAAAGTGAGCGTAAACGGTATTGCAATGCTAGGAAACAAGGCCTAGGGTTCATACTTTCACTAGTGCAAGTTCTCTCAACAATAATAACATAATTGGATCATATAACTATCCCTCAACATGCAACAAAGAGTCACTCCAAAGTCACTAATAGGAGAACAAACGAAGAGATTATGGTAGGGTACGAAACCACCTCAAAGTTATCCTTTCTGATCGATCTATTCAAGAGTCCGTAGTAAAATAACATGAAGCTATTCTTTCCGTTCAATCTATCATAGAGTTCGTACTAGAATAACACCTTAAGACACAAATCAACCAAAACCCTAATGTCACCTAGATACTCCAATGTCACCTCAAGTATCCGTGGGTATGATTATACGATATGCATCACACAATCTCAGATTCATCTATTCAACCAACACAAAGTACTTCAAAGAGTGCCCCAAAGTTCTACCGGAGAGTCAAGACGAAAACGTGTGCCAACCCCTATGCATAGGTTCATGGGCGGAACCCGCAAGTTGATCACCAAAACATACATCAAGTGGATCAATAGAATACCCCATTGTCACCACGGGTATCCCACGCAAGACATACATCAAGTGTTCTCAAATCCTTAAAGACTCAATCCGATAAGATAACTTCAAAGGGAAAACTCAATCCATTACAAGAGAGTAGAGGGGGAGAAACATCATAAGATCCAACTATAATAGCAAAGCTCGCGATACATCAAGATCGTACCACCTCAAGAACACGAGAGAGAGAGAGAGATCAAACACATAGCTACTGGTACATACCCTCAGCCCCGAGGGAGAACTACTCCCTCCTCATCATGGAGAGCGCCGGGATGATGAAGATGGCCACCGGAGAGGGATTCCCTCCGGCAGGGTGCCGGAACGGGTCTAGATTGGTTTTCGGTGGCTACGGAGGCTTCTGGCGGCGGAACTCCCGATCTATTATGCTCCCCGAAGTTTTTAGGGTATATGGGTATATATGGGAGGAAGAAGTACGTCGGTGGACCTCCGGGCTGTCCACGAGGCAGGGGGCGCGCCCAGGGGGTGGGCGTGCCCCACCCTCGTGGGCAGCCCGGGACTCTCCTGGTCCATCTCCGATACTCCATGGGCTTCTTCTGGTCCAAAAATAAGTTCCGTGAAGTTTCAGGTCAATTGGACTCCGTTTGATTTTCCTTTTCTTGACTCTAAAACAAGGAAAAAACAGAAACTGGCACTGGGCTCTGGGTTAATAGGTTAGTCCCAAAAATAATATAAAAGTGTATAATAAAGCCCATAAACATCCAA
Organism: Triticum urartu; assembly: GCF_003073215.2. NCBI lineage: Eukaryota > Viridiplantae > Streptophyta > Magnoliopsida > Poales > Poaceae > Triticum > Triticum urartu. Next base: position 524,359,980 of record NC_053025.1, read on the forward strand.
AACAGATAATATAAATAGCATGGAACAATCAAAAATTATAGATACGTTGGAGATGTATCAATAACTTTGGCCCATTATATTTGGTAGACCCTTCTTGAATATGTTAATGCTAAGATAGACTGCAATAAGGATATTGTTTCTGTTGGTTTAGGGGATATGTCTCATGAGTTTAATTTTGCTAAATTTCATAGACAACCCCATGATAAAGAATTGCCTAGTAAAGATGAAATTATTGGTCTTGCTTCTATTGCCGTGCCTCCTAGTGATCCTTTAGAACAATATTTGCTAGACCATGAAAATGATATGTTTATGAATGAAAGAAGGGAAATAGATGAAGTATTCTTTAAACAGGGACCTATTTTGAAGCACAACTTGCCTGTTGAAATCCTAGGGGATCCTCCTCCACCTAAGGGTGATCCTGTGTTTGAGCTTAAACCTTTACCTGATACTCTTAAATATGCTTATCTTGATGAGAAAGAGATATATCTGTTATTATATGCTAACCTTTCAGAGCATGAAGAAAAGAAATTATTGAAAACTCTGAAGAAGCACCGTGCTGCTATTGGATATACTCTTGATGATCTTAAGGGCATTAGTCCCACTCTATGCCAGCACAAAAAAATTGGAGAAAGACGCTAAACCAGTTGTTGATCACCAACGAAGGTTAAATCCTAAGATGAAAGAAGTGGTAAGAAAAGAAATACTAAAGCTTCTAGAGGCAGGTATAATTTATCCCGTTGCTGATAGTCAATGGGTAAGTCCTGTCCATTGTGTCCCTAAGAAGGGAGGTATTACTGTTGTTCCTAATGATAAATATGAATTGATCCCACAAAGAATTGTTACAGGTTATAGAATGGTAATTGATTTCCGCAAATTAAATAAAGCTACTAAAAAGGATCATTACCCTTTACCTTTTATTGATCAAATGCTAGAAAGATTATCCAAACATACACATTTTTGATTTCTAGATGGTTATTCTGGTTTCTCTCAAATACCTGTGTCAAAAGAGGATCAAGAAAAGACAACTTTTACTTGCCCTTTCGGTACCTTTGCTTATAGACGTATGCCTTTTGGTTTATGTAATGCACCTGCTACTTTCAAAGATGTATGACTGCTATATTCTCTGACTTTTGTGAAAAGATTGTTGAGGTTTCATGGATGATTTCTCTCTGTTATGGAACTTCTTTTGATGATTGCTTAAGCAACCTTGATCGAGTTTTGCAGAGATGTGAAGAAACTAATCTTGTCTTGAATTGGGAGAAGTGTCACTTTATGGTTAATGAAGGTATTGTCTTGGGGCATAAAATTTCTGAAAGAGGTATTGAGGTTGACAAAGCTAAAGTTGATGCTATTGAAAAGATGTCGTGTCTAAAGACATTCAAAGGTATAAGAAGTTTCCTTGGTCATGCGGTTTTTATAGGAGGTTCATTAAGGACTTCTCTAAAAATTTCTTGGCCTCTAACTAATCCTCTTACAAAAAGATGTTCCTTTTGTCTTTGATGATGATTGTGTAGAAGCATTTGAAATACTTAAGAAAGTTTGATTTCTGCACCTATTGTTCAGCCTCCTGATTGGAATTTACCATTTGAAATCATGTGTGATGCTAGTGATTATGCTGTAGGGCTGTTCTAGGACAAAGAGTTGATAAGAAATTAAATGTTATCCAATATGCTAGTAAAACTCTAGACAATGCCAAAGAAATTATGCTACTACTGAAAAAAGATTTTAGCAGTTGTGTTTGCTTGTGATAAGTTCAGACCTTATATTGTTGATTCTATAAAGTAACTGTTCACAACTGATCATGCTGCTATTAAATATCTTATGGAAAAGAAAGATGCTAAACCTAGACTTATTAGATGGGTTCTCTTGCTACAAGAATTTGATTTGCATATTATTGATAGAAAGGGAGCTGAGAACCCCGTTGCAGACAACTTGTTCTAGGTTAGAGAATGTTCTTGATGACCCACTACCTATTGATGATAGCTTTCCTGATGAACAATTAGCTGTCATAAATGCTTCTCGTACTGCTCCATGGTATGCTGATTATGCTAATTATATTCTTGCTAAGTTTATACCACCTAGTTTCACATACCAGCAAAAGAAAAAGTTCTTCTATGATTTAAGACATTACTTCTGGGATGACCCACATCTTTATAAAAAAGGAGTGGATGGGGTTTTTAGACGTTGTGTACCTGAGCATGAACAGGAACAGATCCTACGCAGGTGTCACTTCGAAGCTTATGGAGGACACCATGCTGAGATACAGAACTGCACATAAGGTATTGCAATCCAGTTTTTATTGGCCTACTCTCTTCAAGGATCCCGTAAGTTTGGCTTGTCTAGTGATGAATGTCAAAGAATTGGTAAATATTAGTAGACGTCAAGAAATGCCTATGAATTATTCACTTGTTATTGAACCATTTGACGTTTTGGGTTTTGATTATATGGGACAGGTTTCCTTCCTCTAATGGGTATACACATATCTTAGTTGCTGTTGATTACGTTACTAAGTGGGTAGAAGCTATTCCAACTAGTAGTGCTGATCATAACACCTCTATTAAGATGTTAAAGAAGTTATTTTTCCGAGGTTTGGAGTCCCTAGATATCTAATGACTGATGGTGGTTCACATTTTATTCATGGCGCTTTCCGTAAAATGCTTGCTAAGTATGATGTTAATCATAGAATTGCATCTCCATTATCACCCACAGTCTAGTGGTCAAGGTAGAATTGAGTAATAGAGAGCTTAAATTAATTTTGCAAAAGACTATTAATAGATTCTAGGAAAGAATTGGTCCAAGAAACTTGATGATGCATTATGGGCCATATAGACTGCATATAAAAATCCTATGGTATGTCTCCGTATAAAATGGTTTATGGTAAAGCTGTCACTTACCTCTCGAACTAGAACATATGGCATATTGGTCCATTAAAGAGCTCAATTATGATTTCAAACTTGTCGGTGAGAAGAGGCTTTTTGACATTACTCACTTGGATGAATGGAGAGCCCAGGCTTATGAGAATGCCAAACTGTTTAAAGAAAAAGTTAAAAGATGGCATGATAAAAGGATACAAAAGCGTGAGTTTAATGTAGGTGATTATGTATTGCTATACAACTCTCGTTTAAGATTTTTTGCAGGAAAACTCCTCTCTAAATGGGAAGGCCCTTACGTCATCGAGGCGGCCTATCGTTCCGGTGCCATAAAAATCAACAACTTCGAAGGCACAAATCCGAGGGTGGTGAACGGTCAAAGAATCAAACATTATATCTCAGGTAATCCCGTAAATGTTGAAGCTAATGTTATTGAAACCGTAACCCCGGAAGAATACATAAGGGACACTTTCCAGAACGTTTCAGGCCCCGAAAAGGAATAGATACGTGGTACGGTAAGTAAAGCCGACTCCAAAACAGTTCTAATGGCATTTTTTCTTTGTTTTGGAATATTTAAGAAAATAGGAAAATAAGAAGTAGTCCGGGAAGGACACGAGGCTTCCACGAGGGTGGAGGGCGCGCCTCCCCCTTGGGCGCGCCCCTGTCTCATGGGCACCTCGTGTGCTCTCCGGACTCCGTTTTCTTGCACGATACTTCTTTTGGTCGGTAAAAATTCACTATATAATCTCCCGAAGGTTTTGACCACCGTATCATGCAAATATCCTCTGTTTTTGTTTCGAGCTGTTTCTGCTGCAGATTTAGAGCAAGATGCCTTCTCAAGAGTCAGTCGGGGAGAGTCGGGTGTCTCATCTAACACCAGGGCCAAGAGCAAACAGCGATGCTGACCACTTTGGTCCATCAATGGAAGAAGAGATGGAGGCCGACTTGAAAAGGATAGATGCCATGGAAGAGGATCAAGAAGTTACTTCTCGTTTTCGAGCTGGATTCACGATGGGGGAACTACATAGCTCAGCCATTCCAAACTCGGTCATCCCTTCCAATGTTAGATTTCTTTCTTATGAAAATATGAAAAAGAGTGTTATTTGTTCTCCAGCAGCTATGCAACATCCATGGGTGAAAGGAGATTTAGCCGTCACGGGCAAGCTCCATAAGGAAATAATGGACCTCTAGCAGCAAGTCAATAAGCTTGAAGAAGAGAACCGTATCCTGAAGGGCATCATTGCCAAGAATATCACGTCACCATATCCGAAGAAGGGGACATAAACACATGGGTATGGGCACTCCCCTTGGCAACTGCCAAGCTTGGGGGAGTGCCCCGGTATCGAATTACCATCACTTTTATCTTTACCTTTTTTTAGTTTGATCCTTTTGGTAATATCTTGATCTAGTAGAATAAAGTTTTGGTATGATCTAGTTTTTAGTTTTGCTTTATGATCCTTCTATGTAATCGAGTCTGTGAGATATATATAATAAAGATTAGTGTTGAGTCAAGGGCTTGATTATTTTGCTATGATCTTGAGGGAATAGAATAAAAGAGAAGAAATAAAAATGAATAAAGAGATCATATGGATCTTATGGAGAGTAATGACTTCACATATAAAGAGTATGATGAATAAAAATTGTTGAGAGTTGACAAACATGGTTTTGGTCATCGTTGCAATTAATAGGAAGTAATAAAGAAAGAGAGGTTTTCACATATAAATATACTATCTTGGACATCTTTTATGATTGTGAGCACTCATTAAAATATGACATGCTAAAGAGTTGATGTTGGACAAGGAAGACAACGTAATGGGTTATGTTTTCTTACATCTGAGATAAATTATATTGTCATGGATCATCCAACATGTTGAGCTTGCCTTTCCCTCTCATGCTAGCCAATTTCTTCACCTTTCCTTTTTACATTTTATCCTTTGGCAAGCGCAATGTGTTGGAAAGATCCAGGTATATATAGCTAATTGGTTGTGAGTTTTTATGAACTATTATTGTTGACATTACCCTTGAGGTAAAAAGTTGGGAGGCAAAACTATAAGCCCCTATGTCGGTGTCAAAACCGGCGGATCTCAGGTAGGGGGTCCCGAACTGTGCGTCTAAGGCGGATGGTAACAGGAGGCAGGGGACACGATGTTTTACCCAGGTTCGGGCCCTCTTGATGGAGGTAAAACCCTACGTCCTGCTTGATTATTCTTGATAATATGAGTAGTACAAGAGTAGATCTACCACGAGATCAGATAGGCTAAACCCTAGAAGCTAGCCTATGGTATGATTGTATGTTGTCCTACATACTAAAACCCTCTGGTTTATATAGACATAGGAGGGGGCTAGGGTTACACAAGGTCGGTTACAAAGGAGGAGATATACATATCTGTATTGCCTAGCTTGCCTTCCATGCCAAGTAGAGTCCCATCCGGACACGGGACGAAGTCTTCAATCTTGTATCTTCATAGTCCAATAGTCCGGCCAAAGGATATAATCCGGCTGTCTGGATACCCCCTAATCCAGGACTCCCTCAGTAGCCCCTGAACCAGGCTTCAATGACGATGAGTCCGGTGCATAGTGTTGTCTTTGGCATTGCAAGGCGGGTTCCTCCTTCGAATATACCACGGAAGAGTTTGAATACAAGGATAGTGTTCGACCCTGCAAAATAAGTTCCACATACCACCGTAGAGAGAATAGTATTACCACAAATCTAATCTGCTGACACGTTTCGGCAGCATGACATCACGCCACGGCCCGGTAATTATTTGAACCGTTTTTCTTTAACCAGCCCCGCGCATAACGCGAGGCGGTTTCTTGACACGTCTTGTCAAAGCAGAGATCGTGTCCCCCTTATTACGGGATTCTTATCAATACGAACGTGGGTAACCCAACCGCGCCATCAATTACGGCGCTTGGGGGATAAGCGAGTTTTTCCAGGCTAGTGGGGGCGCATAGTTTAGTCCGCCCTTATAAAGGGATAAGATCTCACCTTTTTCTACCCACGCCTTCTTCCTCCTTGCTCATCCATTCTCGCGCACTCGAGCTCCAGCGCCCAAGTCCGCATCCTTCTCCTCAACTCTCTCCAAACATGTCCGGAGCGGGAGGCAAGTGGATGGCATCCTCCGTCACGGAGGGACACATCAAAAAGCTACGTGGAGCCGGATACTTAGCCGCGGATATTGCGCACCGGCTGCCAGCCACGGGGCAGATCGTCCCTACCCCGGAACCTCACGAAAGGGTGGTTTTCCTCCCCCATTTCGTCCGCGGATTGGGGCTTCCACTCCATCCATTCGTCTGCGGCCTCATGTTCTACTACGGGCTGGACTTTCATGATCTGGCCCCGAATTTCATCCTCAACATCTCGGCGTTCATCGTCGTGTGCGAGGCTTTCCTCCGCATCCGGCCCCACTTCGGCCTATGGCTGAAGACCTTCAACATCAAGCCGAAGGTAGTAGGCGGCCAACAAGCGGAATGCAGCGGAGCCATGGTGGGCAAAATGCCCAACATTACATGGCTCGAGGGCTCCTTCGTGGAGACCGTAAAGGGGTGGCAATCGGGGTGGTTCTACATCACCGAGCCGCGCGACACCAACTGGGTGGCGGCCCTCGAGTTTCGATCCAGAATCCCCACGCGGCTCACTTCCTGGAAGGAGAAGGGCCTGTCTTGGGGCTCTTCGGTGGAGCTGGACGGACTCCAGAAGTGTATCCGGAACATGACAAGCAAGAAACTTAAGCTTGTCAACATAGTCCAGGTCATGCTCTTCCGCCGGATCCTCCCGTGTCAACAACGGGCTTTCAACTTATGGGAGTTCGACCCGGCCCAGCACCAGACTCTACGCGAGCTCTTCGACACGACGCATAAGGACGTCTGGAAGGTGCTGTTCAAGGGCGCCGAGGTCCCTCCATCTCTTATCGAGGACCACGGGCTAAGCGCGAAGCGCTCTGCGAATCCGATAAGTACTATACATCTGGTAGGGTATTTATTTCCCATAGCTTAACCATGTGCGGGGTCTGAGCTCCCATGCCTTTGACAGGACTGAGTGGAGACATCGGAGCAAATTAACTGTCTGGCCCCTCTACCCGAAGACCCTGCGGACGCTCTCCTGACGGAGATGCGAACTCCGGCTCCTTATGAGGTGCCGGAGAAGACCAAGAAGAAGGCCAAGGGAACCCGAAGGAGTTCCCGGCGCCAAGTGGTATCGAACTTATCGTCCGATAACTCCGAGACGCACTCCTCCTATGAAGACGAGGAGAAGGAAGATGAAGATTCTCCCCCTCCAGCAGGGGGAGACAAGAAAAGTAAGGCCGCCCCAACCGGGGAGGCTGAAGGGTCCAAGAAGGGAAGGACTCTCCTTCCGGACTATTCCATCACCGCCGCCGACGGCGAAGACGAGTGGCTGCTCAGGGCTAAGCCCCTGGCGAAGTCGTAAGTATTCGTATACCAGAGTAACTCATAGCATACTTTTGTTGCACTGCTTCCCCTAACGTCGAACATGATTATGCAGTCCGCCCCAAGCCCGTATCGACGTATCCTCGTCGGACGGTTCCTTGGATTCGTCAGACATGGATAGTGATACACTTCCAACCGCCTCCTCTCCTTGCCCTACGAACAATGCTGAGGTATTGTCTAAAGGGGCACTGAGCCGGGGGAGACAGTCCCGAAGGCGCCTCAAGGCGACCTT
>NC_053025.1:524368530-524383623 GCF_003073215.2 Triticum urartu
CGAGAAGAATAGTTATAAATTTATTCCTTTGCAGTAGGGAAAAATTGGCTTTACGGAAAACTGTAACCATAGAGCTTTCCACCAGCCATATATGCATATAGAATAGCCTTTTATTCCATTACTCTCTGTGTTACATTGCCAGCATATTCCATGTGCTGACTAGTTTCGGACTGCAACGTTAATGTTGCAGACTTTTCAGACGACGATTAAGGTGCCATTAGGTCGTGGTTCTATACTCAGTGATGCCGTTGGAGTTGATGGACTCACTTATCTTCCAAGCCTTCCGCTGTTATCATTATTAGATGGCCTTAAGCCATATTTATTGTAATAAGTTTTCTTTTGAGACACTCGATGTAATAAGTGTGTGATTGCTACTCTGCTATAAATCCTCCGAGTACTGTGTGGTGTCAGCATTACTGATCCAGGGATGACACCGGAGCACAGAGATTGGACCGTTTGAGGTCTGGTCGCTACAAGATGGTATCAGAGCACACGCTGACTGTAGGAACACGAGCACTAAGCTAAAGCCCTAGGTCACTACTTACTCTTCTCCTTCTGACCTCTCATCTTTTCTACTCTTTTAGGATGGCGGATGCAAGGACCAAGTTCATACAACCGGATGAAGATACACCCTTTGGACGTCACTTGAAGGAAGTCACTAGATACCTGAACATAGGAGTACCAAGCTTCACCGGAACCTACAATGCCACATTACCTGAAGAAGAGTGTTGGATGATTCAAGTTCAAGTTCCAGGAAGGATGTTCATGCCAGTCACTGAGCCCACAGAGTTTTCTTTTGATGCACCAACTTGGAGTCTAGGAAAGAGCATGGCAGCTCACATTGCCATGGGACACATTGGAGAAGGTTACTACAATGATCTCAAGGATACTATCTACCAGATTTGTGGGCACCGAGATGAGCACTGGGAGATGATCAGCACCAGGAAGGATAGATCAATTGCATCTTTTATCCAGGAGTTAAACCAGCACATTCAACGTCAGGAAAACCAGATGTGCGCCGACATGATAGATCTGAAGAAAGCAAGGACAAGAATCAAGGAACTGGAGGAAGAACTCAAGGCTACACGTGAAGATTATGAAGAGGAAATCGAAGTATTAGTGGAAAAGAATGACGATCTGATCAAGAAGATTGGAATATTCATGGGAGACCCTACACCAGTAGAAGAAGACAAAGAACCCAAGGAGATTCGCCCGAAAGACTACATCATCATCGATGACACCGACTCGGATCCAGATGGTAGCGATGATGACTATGTTGATGAAGCTGGAGCAGATATCATGGAGTCTGCAACCGAAGAGCATTTCTAGTAGAACACCCCAACAGTAGTAGTAGTCCACCATGTAAATATAGTAGTCCGAGCACTTTTGCGATAGTTAGATCGATTGTATGCCCTTGTTTGATTGATTGAATGAAGTGAATTGTTCGCTTTTGCCTCATGTGCATATGGGTAGTGTTTTCTCTTTAGGCCCCCTCTATTCATAAATCTCATCTTTTCTAAACCTCAGATGCCTCCGAGACATGACCCCTGGATTTACCTTCCCACCGGAGCTCACTCAGTTGATCCAGCATACAAAGAACACATTGTATACAGTTACAGTCAGAATCAGAATCAGGGGAACAACAACAACAACACCACCACCACACCACCTGTTGATCACTTAGCCTGTTTTCTTAGGCTGAATCCGCTGGTGTTTTCCAGTAGCACCGAGCCTATAGTAGCAGATGATTGGCTCCGCAAGACAGCTAGAGAGTTGACCACTAGCAGGATGCACAGATGCAGAAAAGGTGAAGTTTGCCGCACATCAGCTTGAAGGATCCGCAGCTCATGGTGGGAGAATTTCACAGCCACTTTCCCTGTCAACATCTGGGACCAAATTCAGCAGCTTCGTACTGCCATGTTTCAGCAGGAGCTATGGCCATGAAGAAGCGAGAGTTTCGCAACTTGCGCCAAGGAGGACGGACAGTTGGCCAGTATGTGGAGGACTTTAGTAAGTTAGCACGTTATGCCCCAGATGACGTTGCTACGGATGCAGCTAAGCAGGAGAAGTTTCTGGAAGGACTGAATGATGAGTTGAGCATGCAGTTGATGGTAGCAACCTTCAACAACTACCAGGAGTTGGTAGATCGTGCTCTCATGATTGAAGGGAAGCAGCAGCAGATCGAGAACCGCAAGAGGAAGTATGGACAAGGGAAGTACAATTCTGGAGCTCAGCAGAAGCCATGTTTTACCCCTAGACCGGGAGGACATTTCCAGCATACCCATGGAGGAGGTAGCTCGCACAATCACAATGGCCCCAAGACTGGTAATGGGAATGGAGGAAGCAACGGCCAGAACCGCACCAACCCATCAACCCCAGCCAAGAAGACCTGAGCCAAGTCACTTGCTTTAAGTGCCAGAAGACCGGACATTATGCCAATGAATGTCCTGAATCACAGAATGGAAATGGAAATGGAAGCTCTGGGAAGAAGCCGAACCCTTTCAACAGGGGACAGGTGAACCACGTTAACGTGGAGGAGGTTGAAGAGCAGCCGGATGCAGTAATCGGTAAGTTTTTGGTTAAGTCATTTACTGCACTCGTTCTTTTGATACTGGTGCATCGCATTCATACATATCAAGGGGATTTGTGGATAAGTATAAACTGCCAACCCAAGCCCTTAGGTCACCCATGTTAGTAACCTCGCCTGGAGCAGAGTATATGGCTAGTCTATGGTGTGATCGGTTACCATTAAGGATTGGTAACTATGTATTTCTCAGACCTAATAGTGTTGGAATCTCAAGGATTGGATGTGATATTAGGCATGGATTGGTTGTCAAAGTATGAAGGGAATATTGAATGTGCCAGTAAGTCAATTTTGCTTACCACCCCAGAAGGAAGAAGGATCAAGTATGTATCACGGCATGTGCCAAAAAGGACTCAAGTAAATTGCCTAACAGGAGTTGTGCAGGAGGAAGTACCAATAGTGAAGGATTTCCCTGATGTATTTCCAGAGGAGTTGCCAGGCATGCCACCGGATAGAGATATTGAGTTTTTGATTGAGCTTTTGCCAGGCACAGGGCCAATATCTAAGAGACCATATAGGATGCCGCAAAGGATTTGGTGGAGATTAAGAAGCAGATTAAGGAGTTACTGGATAAGGTTATATTCGCCCAAGTTCTTCACCTTGGGGATCGCCAGTACTTCTAGTAGAAAAGAAGGATGGATCGTTAAGGATGGTTGTTGATTATCGAGGTTGAATGAAGTAACCATCAAGAACAAGTACCCACTACCAATGATCAATGATCTGTTTGATCGATTGCAAGGAGCTAAGGTATTTTCCAAGATCGATCTGCGATCAGGATACCACCAGTTGAAGATTCGAGAACAAGATATACCTAAGACGGCTTTTACCACCAGGTATGGGCTGTACGAGTATACCGTTATGTCATTTGGTCTGACTAACGCACCTGCATATTTCATGAACATGATGAACAAGTGTTTATGGAGTTTTGGATAAGTTCGTCGTAGTGTTCATTGATGATATCCTGGTTTACTCAAAGAATGAAGAGGAGCATAAGGAGCATTTGCGTTTGGTGCTTGGTAAACTCAGAGAACATCAATTATATGCCAAGTTTAGCAAATGTGAGTTTTGGTTGAAGGAAGTTGGATTTCTCGGACACGTTATATCCGGAGAAGGTATAGCAGTAGATCCCACTAAAGTTGATACTGTGACCAATTGGGAAGCGCCAACAACAGTTGGAGAGATCCGGAGTTTTCTTGGACTCGCAGGATACTACCGGAGATTCATTGAGAATTTCTCAAAGATTGCGAAGCCTATGACGGAGTTGTTGAAGAAGGATACCAAGTTCATATGGACTGAGGAATGTGAGGCTAGTTTCCAGGAGAATTGAAGAACATTTGGTTACATCACCTGTTGATTTTGCCAGATCAGACCAAGGATTATGAGGTGTATTGCGACGCTTCACGTCGAGGACTTGGAGCAGTGCTTATGCAGGAAGGAAGAGTTGTTTCCTATGCCTCACGACAGCTTAAGCCTCATGAGTTGAATTATGCTACACATGATTTGGAGTTAGCAGCCGTAGTGCATGCATTGAAACTTGGAGACACTTTCTCATTGGAAACCATTGTGAGGTGTACACGGATCACAAGAGTTTGAAGTATATTTTCATGCAGAAGGAGTTGAATCTCAACAAAGAGATGGTTGGAGCTCATCAAGGATTATGATATGAGATTGCATTATCACCCCGGAAAGGCTAACGTAGTAGCTGACGCGTTGAGCCGTAAAGCCATCAACACCTAATGACGGGAGATTTACCAAGGGAGTTAGCCGAAAATCTTCGTGAGCTATGTTTGGAGATAGTTCCCGAGAGGCTATGTAGCAGCATTGGAGATTCAGTCTACTTTGATGGATAAGATAGAGAAGCTCAAAGGACTGACAAGGAGATTGCTTCTATTAAGGAGAAAATGAGCAAAGGAAAAGCTAAAGGATTTCGTGAGGATGAGCACGATACCTTATGGTTTGAAGACCGTGTTTATGTGCCTAATGATTCGGAGATCAGGAAGTTAATTCTGCAAGAGGCCCATGATTCACCATATTCGATTCACCCAGGAAATACCAAGATGTATTTGGATTTGAAGGATACTTTCTGGTGGACCGGAATGAAGAAGGATATTGCGGAGTATGTAGCAGTTTGTGATGTATGTCAGAGAGTAAAGGCAGAGCATCAGAAGCCAGCAGGATTGCTACAGCCATTGCCGATACCCGAATGGAAGTGGGATAAGTTAGGCATGGATTTTATTCAGGTTTACCCAGAACTCGTTCAGGCTATGACTCGATATGGGTTGTAGTCGATCGTTTGACAAAGGTAGCTCATTTCATTCCAGTGAAGACTACCTATACCAGTGCAAAGTTGGCAAAGATATACATGACCAGAATCGTATGTCTGCATGGAGTTCCAAGGAGCATTGTATTAGATAGAGGAACCCAATTTACCTCAAAGTTCTGGAATCAGTTGCATGAAACTTTGGGTACCAGCTAGAGTTTAGTACAGCTTTCCATCCGCAGACAGATGGACAGACCGAGAGAGTCAATCAGATTTTGGAGGATATGCTGAGAGCTTGTGCGCTAGATTACGGATCTAGTTGGGACGAGAATTTGCCATATGCAGAGTTCTCTTACAACAACAGTTATCAATCCAGTTTGAAGATGGCCCCTTTCGAAGCCTTGTACGGAAGGAGGTGCAGGACCCCATTGTCTTGGGATGAAGTTGGAGACCGCAGTTGTTTGGACCGGATCTGATTAAGGAGTCTGAACAGAAAGTGAAATTGATTCGCGATAGGCTCAAGGTAGCCCAGTCCAGGCAGAAGAGCTACGCAGATTCTAAACGCAAGGAGACAGTTTACGAAGTCGGAGACCGAGTTTATCTTCGAGTATCACCACTTCGAGGAGTTAAGCGCTTTGGAGTTAAGGGAAAGTTAGCGCCACGTTTTGTAGGCCCATACAAAGTTTTGGAGCGTATGGGAGAAGTAGCCTATAAGTTGGAATTGCCCGAAGGATTGTCAGGAGTTCACGACGTGTTCCACGTTTCCCAGTTGAAGAAGTGCCACGCAGAGATGGCTGATATACCGCTGAGAGATACAGTGCCACTGGAAGCAATTCAGTTGGACAGTGATTTGACCTATGAGGAGAAACCAGTTAAGATTCTAGAGTATGCCAGTCGAGTCACCCGCAGCAAGGTTATCAAGTTTTGCAAAGTTCAGTGGAGCCACCACACGGAGGATGAAGCCACTGGGAGCGAGAGGAAGAATTGTTGAAGGACCACCCTCACCTATTTTCTACCAACCCGAATCTCGAGGGCGAGATTCATCTTAAGGGGGTAGGTTTGTAACATCCCAAATTTTCAATTTGGAATGTTATACATTAGATCATCATTGCATATCATATTTTATTGCATTTTGGTTGATCCTAGAAATTCTACGCAACTCAAGGACCCTCGGAGAGAGTTGGGGATTTCGTTATTTTCATATTTGAGTTTTTCTCAAATTTTGAAATAGGATCATTTGATTTTATTTATTTTATCTTCAATTATTTCTATTATAAAAATATGAGAGAGGGAATAAAATGACTTTCCCAAAATAAAGAAATATTGAGGATTTAATAAAAATCAAATAAGATTTTATTTTGGTTTTATTTGCTATTTTATTCGAATTTAGGAAAAATTGCATTTTCAAAAATTGCATTTAGAGCCAAAAAAATGTTCATCCTGTTCTAAATATTTTATTTAGACGGAGAAAATTTGTTTTGGCATTTTTAGATTTTTATTTATTTTTCTAGATTTTTAGGCGCAGCGAAATTGTTAAAAAAACGAGCCGCGCCCGACTGGGCCAAGGGCCCAGCCGAGCCAGGCCGGCCCAGCCGCCGCCGCCTTCCCCGCCGGACTCGAGGAGGAGTCCGAGCCGGAGCGCCGCCGCCCGTCGCCCCCTCCCCCAAGTCACCCCCTCCCTCTTAAATAGCCGCCCCGCCGCCGCCCTCTCCTCACCCCCGCCGCCCGCACCGCGCCGCGCGCGCACGCCGCGCGCGCGCCCGCCGCCTCTCACCCCGCCTGCCGGAGCCCCGCCGGGAGAGCCGCCGCCGCCGAGGTAGTTTTTGAGAAAAACGATTTGGTTTTTTTAAAACCCTAGTTCATTTTAATAAATAGATCGGTTTTTTCTGGTTTATTTATTTAGCGAGCACCCGTTCGTCCGTTCGTTTTAACGAACGTGTTTTTCGTTTAGTTTCTGTTAACGAACGTTTGTTCATTAACTGTTCATCGTTTTTCTTTTTCTCGGATTAAATCCGCGGTTTTTCTGATTGCTATCCCTGATCCGATGTTCGTTCTAGTTTAACTTTTCGCTCGTTTATCAGAATCAGGCGATTCAAGCGCCTGGAGTTTCGTCTCGAAACCCTCTTTCCGTTTAACCAACTCAAACAAGTTTTTGCCACTGTAAAAAATTGCCTTAGACCCAGAGTAGTAAAGGAATCTTGTTTCTCTTGCCGTTTGTCTTTCGTTGCTTCGTTCGTTTTGATTCTTTTGCCAACCAGAGTTCTTAAGTTGAACTTTCTGGTTAGTTCTCTTGTTTGAGTTTTACCTGTGCATTAGTTGAGTACTTATTGTATGCTTGTTTGTTTGCGATAGAGTACCCGGAGTGCGCCGCTTGCTACTTCGAATCGCTAGGTTTCCCGGATCATCAGCAAGGCAAGTAACACTTTGATCATACCTCCTACTACCCAGTTTTATTGCATTAGATCAATCCTCACACATTGCATGATTAGGATCTAATTAAATTGTGGGTTTGGGGAGTAGTTGAGGTAGAACCTATTACCTGTTTATTATCAAACCTTTGGGAGTTACTCTACGTTTGCTTATTATTGCTATGCTATGCTAGTAGACGTGGATTGGGTGAGTGTATCCATGACAGATGTGAGCTTTGTTAATTAATGGTTTATTTAAGGTGGCAACCTAAACACACATCTGGGTGGATTGAGGCACCTGGGTATTCCAGCGATTGCCTGTTTTCTTTTGGACCGCCACCCAGGCTCAAAGGGATCATGAGATTATTCATACTAGAAACTTCCGTGTGCAGCCACAAGCTACTATGGGCTCTAGCATAGTTGACTAAGTCGTGCGAACTCTTACAGTGGTAGACTAGCAGATGTAGGGGATGTAGGTTGGTACGGTCTACCCGTTCGTAAGGTGCTAGCGCTTCTGAAAGACTATGTCTCGGTCATCCGTTTCTCAAACACCATGTAGTGCGAGAAACCAACGGAGGAGATCGAGTCTTGTGGGGAAAAGTGCGCAAACCTCTGCAGAGTGTATAAACTAATCATGGTTAGCCGTCTCCCCGGTTATGGACATCTTGAGTATCTAGTACCTGGATTATCATGTGAATCTCATCATGTTACTCTAAAGTTAATTGTTGGGTTTTAATGATGATGCTTAATTGGGATTGAGAATGCTGTCAACCATTCTCAATGTTTAACAAATACCACGATAGTTAAATAAAATTTATTCCTTTGTAGTAGGGCAAAATTGGCTTTACGCAAAACTGTAACCATAGAGCTTTCTACCAGCCATATATGCATATAGAATAGCCTATTTTATCCCATTACTCTCTATGTGTTACATTGCCAGCATATTCCATGTGCTGACCCGTTTCGGGCTGCAACGTTAATGTTGCAGACTTTTCAGACGACGATTAAGGTGCCTTTAGGTCGTGGTTCTATACTCAGTGATGCCGTTGGAGTTGATGGACTCACTTATCTTCCAAGCCTTCCGCTGTTATCATTATTAGATGGCCTTAAGCCATATTTATTGTAATAAGTTCTCTTTTGAGACACTCGATGTAATAAGTGTGTGATTGCTACTCTGTTATAAATCCTTCAAGTACTGTGTGGTGTCAGCATTACTGATCTAGGGATGACACCAGAGCACAGAGATTGGACCGTTTGAGGTCTGGTCGCTAACAGCAGTATCATGTCTTCACCACTAGCTTGTGTAAGCGTGATCAGAAGCTTCACAAGAGGGCAGTAAACTCTGTTGAACCGGCGGTGCCTCAGTATTTGCGCTGGTCTGAGCAACCCATTTTGTGGAGTAGAGAGGATCACCCCCCCCCCCGGGTTGACAATCCGGGTCATCTGGCTTTAGTGGTGGCCCCTCAAGTTGGGGGATATAAGTTCACTAAGGTACTCATGGATGGGGGAAGTAGTATCAACATTCTATATTATGATCATCCCGTATGGGGTTGACAGATAAGAATCTTAAACCGTCAATACCGTTTTTCATGGTGTGGTGCCTGGTAAGTCTGCATATCCAGTGGGCAAAATAGCCTTAGAGATGGCTTTTGGAGATGATCATGATTCAAGATCAAAAACATTGACTTTTGAGGTGGTGAAAATCAAAAGTCCGTATCACGCTTTGTTTGGGCGGGCGGCTTACGCTAAGTTCATGGCAAGGCCGTGTTATGTTTATCTGCAGCTTAAAATGCCAGGTCATAAGGGGACCATCATAGTACATGGGAGCAGGAAGATCGCTTTGGAATGTGAGGAAGGTGATGCGGCTTATGCTGAGTCAGTTTGCGCCACAAAGGAGCTGAAGTTTTATAAATACCAAGTTGATCCGGCAGACATGACTTCTTTGAAAAAGCCAACTACGAAACACGATCCGGCGTTGAAGTTTAGATCGGCCATAGATACTAAGATGGTTGATTTTGTTCCTCGCGATTCATCCAAACAGTTCAGTATCAGCGCTAACCTGGATCCCAAATAGGAAAGCGCGCTCATCGAGTTCATCCGTGAGAACCGGGACATCTTTGCATGGAAACCTTCTGACATGCCAGGTGTACTGAGGGAACTCGCTGAGCACACACTTAACATTGATCCTAAGTTTAAACCGGTCCTGCAGTTTCTCCGCCGTTTCAATGAAGAAAGGCGCAAGGCTATCGGTGAAGAGGTAGCTCGGTTGTTGGCCGCAGGGTTTATCGTGGAGGTCTTTCACCCGGAGTGGTTGGCTAATCTGGTGCTGGTTCTTAAGAAAAACGGCACTTGGCGTATGTGTGTAGATTATACAGACTTGAACAAAGCTTGCCCTGCAGACCCCTTTGCTCTCCCTCGTATTGATCAGATCATTGATGCTACGGCAGGTTGTGACCGTTTGTGTTTTCTGGATGCTTACTCTGGTTATCATCAGATCAAAATAGCAGTTAAGGACCAGGAGAAGACAACCTTTATCACTCCCTTTGGAGCCTTCTTCTATGTCTCCATGCCCTTTGGGCTTAAGAGTGCCCGGGCGACTTATCAACGCTATGTTCAGAATTGTCTTCATAA
This sequence comes from Triticum urartu, assembly GCF_003073215.2. Taxonomy (NCBI): domain Eukaryota; kingdom Viridiplantae; phylum Streptophyta; class Magnoliopsida; order Poales; family Poaceae; genus Triticum; species Triticum urartu. The sequence continues at coordinate 524,378,414 of NC_053025.1, forward strand.
GCAAATTGGGTGTAATGTTCATGCATATGTGGATGATATTGTGCTAAAATCCAGGAAGGAGGAAACATTGATAGATGATTTGAAAGAAACCTTTGACAACCTTCGGGTTTACAAGATGATGCTCAATCCGGAAAAGTGTGTCTTTGGTGTCCCGGCAGGCATACTCTTGGGATTTCTGGTATCAAACAGAGGCATTGAGGCTAATCCGGAAAAAATCTCAGCAATCACATCTTTGGCTAAATCGGCGTGTATTAATGACGTTCAACGTTTGGCTGGCCGGATTGCGGCTTTGAGCCAGTTTATCAGTCGTCTTGGGGTGAAGGCTATTCCTTTATATCAGATGCTGAAGAAAACAGATGATTTTGTCTGGAGCGAAGCGGCTGATAAAGCGTTTGAGGATCTGAAGAGGAAGTTAGTTGAACCGCCTGTGCTTGCAGCCCCAATCGATAAAGAACCGTTATTGCTATATGTGGCTGCTAATGCCCGAGCTGTTTGCATGGCTATTGTGGTGGAGCGCAAGGAAGTTGGAAAGGAGTATTCGGTTCAATGGCCGGTTTATTATATCAGTGAGGTGCTCATTGAATCAAAGCAGAGGTATCCACATTGGCAGAAGCTGGTATGTGGAGTGTTTATGGCAAGCCGGAAGCTTAAACATTATTTCCAGGGCCATCCTATCACAGTGGCCAGTTCAGCCCCTCTGGGAGATATCATTCAAAACAGCGAAGCAACTGGCCGGATTGCCAAGTGGGCTATTGAGCTTGGACCTCACGGGCTCAAATATATACCTCGCACAGCGATCAAATCCCAAACACTTGTGGACTTCATCAATGATTGGACGGAGTTGCAGGCACCAGAGGAAAAGCCAGATAATACGTACTCGACTATTCACTTTGATGGATCCAGACAGTCGGAGGGCTCGGGGGCTGGAGTCATACTAACTTCCCCAAGAGGTGACAAGTTTTGTTATGTCCTTCGTTTAATGTTCCCTTGTACTAACAATGCAGCTGAGTATGAGGCTTTTCTCCATGATCTTCGGATGGCTAAGGAGATGAACTTAAGCCAGGTCAAGTTCTTTGGGGATTCAGATCTGGTGGCTCAACAAGTGTCTAGCACTTGGGATTCTAAAGACCCACTCATGGCTGCATATCGGCAAGAGGTGGACATAGTGGCTGGTCAATTCAAGGGTTATCAGGTGGACCATATAGACCGGCGCAAGAACAAAGCGGCGGACGCTTTAAGTCGCCTTGGTTCTCAGCATAAACTAGTTCCACCAAATGTCTTTCTTGACGTGTTGCATAATCCGTCAGTCAAGGTACCAACAGAGGAAGAGTTGGCTATTCCTGATCCGGAGGCTCAATTGGTGGCGGCTTTGCATGTCATACCGGATTGGACGATCCCATATCTGGCTTACATGAACCGGGGCGAGTTACCGGAGGATGAAACCTCGGCTCGACAGGTAATCCGGCGTTCCAAGTCCATGACCATAATCAACGGGGGGTTACATCGTTACAACGTCTCAGGAGCAATTCAGCGTTGTGTCTCTCCTCAAGAGGGTTGTGAGATTTTGTGAGAAATCCATGAAGGGGATTGTGGTCACCATGCCGGAGAAAAGACAGAGAGCTAAAGCTTCACGGTTTTTAACTGGTTAAACACATGCTGATGTAGAGGATTTAGTCAAGAGATGTGACGGTTGTCAAAAATTCGCAGGTCGTGGTCACATTCCGGCTCAGGAGTTGAGGATGATTCCAATAACTTGGCTGTTTGCGACTTGGGGGCTTGATATGGTTGGACCCTTCAAGCGATTCCAAGGACAAAAAGACCCACTTATTAGTCGCAGTTGATAAATTCACCAAATGGGTGGAAGCAGAGCCAGTCAGTAAGTGTGATGCGGCCATGGCGGTTCAATTCATCAAAAAGGTGATATTCCGGTTTGGTTTTCCACACAACATTATAACTGATAATGGTACTAATCTGTCAAAGGAAGAGATGGAGGAATTTTGCCAACATAGCATCGATGGCTCACCCCCAGTCTAATGGTCAAGCAGAGAGGGTAAATCAAGAAATTTTACGAGGTATCAAACTCCGGCTTATGGTTCCTTTGAAACAAACACCGGGTTGTTGGGTTGAGGAGTTACCTTCTGTGTTATGGAGCATCAACACCACACCCAACAGGTCTACGGGTTATACACCTTTTTTCATGATTTATGGAGCAGAGGCAGTTCTTCCTAGTGACATAAGTCACGACTCGCCCCGTGTGATAGCTTACGTTGAAACTGATAATGAGAAGGCACGTTAGGATTCCCTAGACCTGTTAGATGAAGAGCGTGATCTTGCAGCAGCACGTTCGACAATTTATCAACAGGATCTCCGACGTTATCACAACCGCCGGGTTAAGACCAGAACCTTTCAAGAAGGCGATTTGGTGCTCCGGCTCATCCAAGATCAGACTGATATGCACAAGTTAACCCCGCCTTGGGAAGGAACCTTCGTGGTCAGCAAGAATCTGCACAACGGGTCATACTACCTCATTGATGTTCGAGAGCACAAAGACTCATGCAAATCGGAGGAGGAGACCAAGCGGTCGTGGAATATAGCTCTTCTTCGGCCTTACTATACTTGAGCCACAGGCTCTTCATATGTACATATTTATGACAATGTGTATATTATATAATAAACTGGAGCCTTGAATAAAGCAGGGTCTCTGTTCTTTTTTACATCATGTGTGTTCTTAGAAGAATTTCTACTGATAAATCGAAGTTTTGATTAAACCGGTCTCTGCAGCCGCACGGCAATAAAGAAAATCACTAGGGGGCTTGGTCATATTTGAACCGTAGCTACACCTCTTGATTGGTTTAAACACCAGAAAGGAATTTCACTAGGGGGCTTGGTTGTTATCACACCATAGCTACACCTCTCGATGGGCTTTAAAGCCACAAAGTAAATTATGTGGAGCCAAAGAGAGTGTTGCACAAAGCACAAACTCAAACATGGGCACACACTGAGCACAGCTCACAAAGTTACTTGGGGGCTCTTTGTGCAAAGCAACAAAGAGTTTGAAAGGACCCTTGTAATTGGCTATCAAGCCACGGCTTGGAAGCCTGGTGTATTCACCTAAAACCCCGGGTTAACCTGCCTTCATTAAGTAAGCCACTCCTGTCCAGGTAATCCTGGTATGACCCACCGAATGTTTGATAAGTCAATCTTCTATGGACCCTGAACTTGTCAAAGTTAAAACGACGATTGGTTAATTGGAGGCCCATCTTAAAAGGCTTTGTTAAATGGTTTAACTCAGAGGCCTGGCAGCCCATGAAAAGCCTCGATTTGGAGCCTGGCAGCTCGTAAAAAGCCTCACATATTTCTTTTTTGAGTCCTATTTACTAAGTTTTTCGCCTTTATTGAGGTTCATAATATGTTCTGATAAACCGATGTCCTTGGCCCGGCTTGGCTTTCAACTACAAGTTGTCAGTACATGATCAGTTACAAACCGGCGTTCCTTACCCCGGTCTGGTTTAACCAAATCGCCAGTGCTATAAAGAAAACCCGGTGGTTATTATACCTAAAATCTAAAAAGTGGCCGCGCACCAACTAGACGTTCCGGGCGGCCGGCTCGCGACCGCACGATCGCTTGCGATCGGCCTCGGGGGAGCACCAGGTGTCGCCTGGTTGGTTCGTCCAACCGCGCGGTCGTGGGCGGTTTGTCCTCATCCAGACGAGCGTGGACCCACATGTAAGCAGGCGTGGCGTAGATCGTGGGCGGCCGTTTTCGAAACACGAGCCGTTCTCGCTCTTTCTCCCCCTTTATATCTTGTTCCTCCCCCATTCTCCGCTCCTCTGCTCCGCCCTCGCTCTCGCTCCGTGGCGAAATTGCGCCGCGGCTCTCCAAATCTCCAGTGGACCGTGCGGGGATTCGCTGCTGGCCCTCGTCGGTGTTGCAAGTACCCAGTGCATCTCTCCTTTATCTGTCTCGTCGCCGGGGGTCTAGGTCGCCTCGAGGTCATTGGCGGCGGAAATGGCGGGCTGGGATTCCTAGGGTTTCTGCGGTTTCTGTGGTCAACTTACTCGCACGGTCGTTTTGGTGTAGACGCTTTTCGGGTGGGATGGGTGTGCTTCTGTTCGACTAGTCACAGTGTCATTGGATCTGCCCTTAGATCTGTAATGGTGGGGATTTGTGGGGGGAATGCATTTCTTGTTGGTGCAGGTGGTTGTTGGATTTGCGCTCGAGGCAGACGTCCGCGACTGCCCTCTGCTATCCTCCCTCTCTCTCTCTCTCTCTCGTCGCCGGTGGCGAGGTGGTGTCTAGGTCGACGGGTGGCGGATGTGGCGGACTGCATAGGGGGGAGCCCTTGCTGTGTTTCCGCTGTGTTTTGCTTCGTTTTTGTGCGGTGGTGGTGGTTTTTGTCCCACGATTCGTCCTTGATTCGATGTTCATGGCCGGTGCAGGAAGTTTATGAACTGGTTGGCTATGCATTTGCAGTTCTGTGAACTTGCTGTCTCTCTTAGTTGTGTTCGAGTTTTGTAGAAATTGCCATGTAGTTGGTAGACACTTGTGTTCCAGTTGCACAAAATTCTATCCAGTTGGCTTCATTCATATAGTAGTTGGCTGTCCCTTTGTTCTGCAGTTGCACCAGTTTGTGCTAGTTGGGTGTCTACACACTGTTCAGTTGCACAAGTTGCCTGCTCAGTTGGCTGCATCACTTTTACTAGTTGGCTGTCCATATGTTCTACACCTGCACTAGTTGTCCCGCTTAGTTGGTTTGCTGTTTTGCACTAGGTCGACCGTCTATATGTTGTTCATTTGCACAATTAGATGGATGCATCCATATACTAATTGGCTGTATATATACTGTTTTTGAGTTGCACAAGTTGCTCTGCTTTCGTGGTCAAGTTGGTTGTCCATGTGTTTTACAATGGACACTAGTTGCCCTGCTTAGTTTGCTGCTATTTTGTGCTAGGTTGTCTGTCTACGCGTTGTTCAGTTGCACAAGTTGCCTGATTAGTTGGCTGCATCCATGTACTAGTTGGTTCTGTACTTCATTTTGCGCATCTTCTAACTCATTTTGCGCATGAGTTGGCTATTTCCCCTCTGCTGTGTGCAACTAGGGACTCTTGTTTGTGCAATTTTAGCACCAATGCTTGCCAGTTTTCCAATATAATCTACCCAATCCACCAGCGTTGTGGTGGCTGTGGTGGTTTATGTGTTATTCTCGTGC
>NC_053025.1:524384623-524403682 GCF_003073215.2 Triticum urartu
AGAGAGAGAATATAATAATAATGCTTTTATTATTGCCTCTAGGGCATATTTCCAGCAGTCTCCCACTTGCACTAGAGTCAATAATCTAGTTACATTGTGATGAATCGAACACCCATGGAATTCTGGTGTTGATCATGTTTTGCCCTAGGGAGAGGTTTAGTCAACGGATCTGCTACATTCAGGTCCGTATGTACTTTACAAATATCTACGTCTCCATCTTGAACATTTTCACGAATGGAGTTGAAGCGACGCTTGATGTGCCTTGTCTTCTTGTGAAACCTGGGCTCCTTGGCAAGTGCAATAGCTCCAGTGTTGTCACAGAAGAGTTTGATTGGCACCGACGCATTGGGTATGACTCCTAGGTCGGTGATGAACTCCTTCACCCATATTGCTTCATGTGCTACCTCCGAGGCTGCCATGTACTCCGCTTCACATGTAGATCCCGCCATGACGCTCTGCTTGCAACTGCACCAGCTAACTGCCCCACCATTAAAAATATACACGTATCCGGTTTGTGACTTTGAGTCATCCAGATCTGTGTCGAAGCTAGCGTCGACGTAACCCTTTACGACGAGCTCTTCGTCACCTCCATAAACGAGAAACATTTCCTTAGTCCTTTTTAGGTACTTCAGGATGTTCTTGACCGCTGTCCAGTGTTCCTTGCCGGGATTACTTTGGTACCTTCCTACCAAACTTACGGCAAGGTTTACATCAGGTCTGGTACACAGCATGGCATACATAATAGAACCTATGGCTGAGGCATATGGGATGACACTCATCTCTTCTATATCTTCTTCCATGGTCGGACATTGAGCTGAGCTCAATTTCATACCTTGCAACACAGGCAAGAACCCCTTCTTAGACTGATCCATATTGAGCTTCTTCAATATCTTATCAAGGTATGTGCTTTGTGAAAGACCTATGAGGCGTCTTGATCTATCTCTATAGATTTTGATGCCTAATATATATGCAGCTTCTCCAAGGTCCTTCATTGAAAAACTCTTATTCAAGTAGGCCTTAATGATGTCCAAGAGTTCTATATCACTTCCCATCAAAAGTATGTCATCTACATATAGTATGAGAAATGCTACAGAGCTCCCACTCACTTTCTTGTAAACGCAGACTTCTCCATAAGTCTGCGTAAACCCAAACGCTTTGATCATCTCATCAAAGCGAATGTTCCAACTCCGAGATGCTTGCACCAGCCCATAAATCGAGCGTTGGAGCTTGCACACCTTGTTAGCATTCTTAGGATCGACAAAACCTTCCGGCTGCATCATATACAATTCTTCCTTAAGGAAACCATTAAGGAATGCCGTTTTGACGTCCATTTGCCATATTTCATAATCATAGAATGCGGCAATTGCTAACATGATTCGGACGGACTTTAGCTTCGCTACCGGTGAGAAAGTCTCATCGTAGTCAACCCCTTGAACTTGTCGATAACCCTTAGCGACAAGCCGAGCTTTATAGATGGTCACATTACCATCCGCGTCTGTCTTCTTCTTAAAGATCCATTTATTTTCTATGGCTCGCCTTTCAATGGGCAAGTCAGTCAAAGTCCATACTTTGTTTTCATACATGGATCCTATCTCGGATTTCATGGCTTCTAGCCATTTGTCGGAATCCGGGCCCGCCATAGCTTCTTCATAGTTCGAAGGTTCACCATTGTCTAACAACATGATTTCCAAGACAGGGTTGCCGTACCACTCTGGTGCGGAACGTGTCCTTGTGGACCTCCGAATTTCAGTAGGAGCTTGATCAGAAGTGTCTTTATCGTTATCATTAACTTCCTCTCTAGTCGGTGCAGGCACCTCAGGAACATTTTCTTGAGTTGCGCCATTTTCCGGTTCAAGAGGTAACACTTCATCAAGTTCTACTTTCCTCCCACTTACTTCTTTCGAGAGAAACTCTTTCTCTAGAAAGGATCCATTCTTGGCAACAAAGATCTTGCCTTTGGATCTGAGGTAGAAGGTATACCCAATAGTTTCTTTAGGGTATCCTATGAAGATGCATTTTTCCGACTTGGGTTCGAGCTTTTCAGGTTGAAGTTTCTTGACATAAGCATCGCATCCCCAAACTTTTAGAAACGACAGCTTAGGTTTCTTCCCAAACCATAATTCATACGGTGTCGTCTCAATGGATTTCGATGGAGCCCTATTTAAAGTAAATGCGGCAGTCTCTAAAGCATAGCCCCAAAAGGATAGCGGTAAATCGGTAAGAGACATCATAGATCGCACCATATCTAATAGAGTGCGATTACGACGCTCGGACACACCATTACGCTGAGGTGTTCCAGGCGGCGTGAGTTGTGAAACTATTCCACATTTCCTTAAGTGTGTGCCAAATTCGTGACTCAAGTATTCTCCTCCACGATCTGATCGCAAAAACTTGATTTTCCTGTCACGTTGATTCTCAACCTCACTCTGAAATTCTTTGAACTTTTCAAAGGTTTCAGACTTGTGTTTCATTAAGTAGACATACCCATATCTACTCAAATCATCAGTGAGGGTGAGAACATAACGATTGCCACCGCGAGCCTCAACACTCATTGGACCGCACACATCGGTATGTATGATTTCCAATAAGTTGGTTGCTCGCTCCATTGTTCCTGAGAACGGAGTCTTGGTCATTTTACCCATGAGGCATGGTTCGCACGTGTCAAATGATTCATAATCAAGAGACTCTAAAAGTCCATCTGCATGGAGCTTCTTCATGCGTTTGACACCTATGTGACCAAGGCGGCAGTGCCACAAGTATGTGGGACTATCATTATCAATCTTACATCTTTTGGCACTCACACTATGAACATGTGTAGTATTACGCTCGAGATTAATTAAGAATAAACCATTCACCATTGGAGCATGACCATAAAACATATCTCTCATATAAATAGAACAACCATTATTCTCGGATTTAAATGAGTAGCCATCTTGAATTAAACGAGATCCTGATACAATGTTCATGCTCAAAGCTGGCACTAAATAACAATTATTAAGGTTTAAAACTAATCCCGAAGGTAAATGTAGAGGTAGCGTGCCGACGGCGATCACATTGACCTTGGAACCATTCCCGACGCGCAACGTCACCTCGTCCTTCGCCAGTCTCCGCTTATTCCGCAGCCCCTGCTTTGAGTTACAAATGTGAGCAACTGCACCGGTATCAAATACCCAGGAGCTACTACGGACACTGGTAAGGTACACATCAATTACATGTATATCACATATACCTTTTGTTTTGCCGGCCTTCTTGTCTGCTAAGTATTTGGGGCAGTTCCGCTTCCAGTGACCACTTCCCTTGCAATAAAAGCACTCAGTCTCGGGCTTGGGTCCATTATTTGGCTTCTTCCCGGCAGCTTGCTTGCCGGGCGCGGCAACTCCCTTGCCGTCCTTCTTGAAGGCTTTCTCACCCTTGCCCTTCTTGAACTTAGTGGTTTTATTCACCATCAACACTTGATGTTCCTTCTTGACTTCTACCTCTGCTGATTTCAGCATTGCAAATACCTCGGGAATGGTCTTTTGCATCCCCTGCATATTGAAGTTCATCACAAAGCTCGTGTAGCTTGGTGGAAGCGACTGGAGGATTCTGTCAATGACCGCGTCATCCGGGAGATTAACTCCCAGCTGAGTCAAGCGGTTATGTAACCCAGACATAGTGAGTATGTGCTCACTGACAGAACTATTTTCCTCCATCTTATAGCTGAAGAATTTGTCGGAGACTTCATATCTCTCGACCAGGGCATGAGCTTGAAAAACCATTTTCAGCTCTTCGAACATCACATATTCTCCATGTCTCTCAAAACGCTTTTAGTGCCCCGGTTCTAAGCTGTAAAGCATGCCACACTGAACGAGGGAGTAATCATTAACACGTGTCTGCCAAGCGTTTCATAAACGCCTTGGTTCTGTGGGACGGGAGCGTCACCTAGCGGTGCTTTAGGGACATAATCTTTCTCTTGGGCAGCTTATGAGGATGATCCCCTCGGGTTCCGGACCCCAGTCCGTAGTAGTTGCTGCCCATCGTCTTTCAGCTTGGTTTCTCTAGGAACGCATTGAAGTTGAGGACTACGTTGGCCATCTGATCTACAAGACATATTGTAAAGATTTTAGACTAAGTTCATGACAATAAAGTTCATCTAATCAAATTATTCAATGAACTCCCACTTAGATAGACATCCCTCCAGTCATCTAAGTATAACATGATCCGAGTTGACTAGGCCGTGTCCGATCATCACGTGAGACGGTCTGGTCAACATCGGTGAACATCTTCAATGTTGATCGTATTTTCTAATACGACTCATGCTCGACTTTCGGTCTTCTGTGTTCAGGCATGTTTGTACATGCTAGGCGCTCGTCAGTCAACCCTAAGTGTTTGTGCATGTGTAAATCTGTCTTACACCCGTTGTATGTGACGTTGAATCAACACCCCGATCATCACGTGGTGCTTTGAAACAACGAACTTGTCGGCACGTGCACAGTTAGGGAAACAACTTTCTTGAAATTATTAGGAGGGATCATCTTATTTACTACCGTCATTCTAAGTAAACAAGATGTACAAAACATGATAAACATCACATGCAATCAAATAATAATAGTGACATGATATGGCCAATATCACACAGCTCCTTTGATCTCCATCTTGGGGCTCCATGATCATCCTGTCACCGGCATGACACCATGATCTCCATCATCATGATCTCCATCATCGTGTCTCCATGAAGTTGCTCGCCAACTATTACTTCTACTACTAAGGATAACGCGTTTAGCAATAAAGTAAAGTAATTTACATGGCGTTTCTCAATGACACGCAGGTCATACAAAATAAAGACAACTCCTATGGCTCCGCCGGTTGTCATACTCATCGACATGCAAGTCGTGATTCCTATTACAATAGCATGAACAACTCATACATCACATATATGTCATTCATCATTCATCACAACTTTGGCCATATCATATCACAAAGCACTTGCTGCAAAAACAAGTTAGACGTCCTCTAATTGTTGTTGCAAGTTTTAACGTGGCTGCAATAGGGTTCTAGCAAGAACGTTTTCTTACCTACGTGGAAAGACAACACGTGATTTTGTCACCTTCTATTTACCCTTCATAGGACCCTTTTCCATCGAATCCGCTCCAAACTAAAGTAGGAGAGACAGACACCCCGCCAGCCCACCTTAATGCAACTAGTGCAATGTTAGTCGGTGGAACCGGTCTCACGTAAGCATACGTGTAAGGTTGGTCCGGGCCGCTTCATCCACAAATACGTTGAAGCCAAGATAAGACTAGTAGCGGGCAAGAAGGTGACAACATCTACGCCCAAACGAATTGTGTTCTACTCGCGCAAGAAGAACTAACGCATAGACCTAGCTCATGATGCCACTGTTGGGGAACGTTGCAGAAAAAAAATTTCCTACGGTTTCACCAAGATCCATCTATGAGTTCATCTAGCAACGAGTGATCGGATGCATCTACATACCTTTGTAGATCGCGAGCGGAAGCGTTCAAAGAACGGGGATGAGGTAGTCGAACACGACGTGATCCAAATCACCGGAGATCCTAGCACCGAACGGACGGCACCTCCGCGTTCAACACACGTACGGTAGCGTAACGTCTCCTTCTTCTTGATCCAGCAAGGGGAAGGAGAAGTTGATGAAGATCCAGCAGCACGACGGCGTGGTGGTGGATGCAGGGCGTCACAGTAGCAGGGCTTCGCCTATACTACGAGAGAGAGATGTAACAGGGGAGAGGGAGGTGCCAAAGGCTGAGGTATGAAGTCCTCCCTCTCCCCCACTATATATAGGGGTGCCTAGGGGGGGCGCCAGCCCTAGGAGATCCAATCTCCTAGGGGGCGGCGGCCAAGGGGTGGGGGGCTTGCCCCCCAAGCAAGGGGGCGCCCCCCTTTAGGGTTTCCCCCAACCCTAGGCGCATGGGCCCTTAGGGGAGTGGCGCCCCAGCCCACTTTGGGCTGGGTCCCTTCCCACTTCAGCCCATGGGGCCCTCCGGGATAGGTGGCCCCACCCGGTGGACCCCCGGGACCCTTCCGGTGGTCCCGGTACAATACCGGTGACCCCGAAACTTGTCCCGATGGCCGAATAGCACTTCCTATATATAATTCTTTACCTCCGGACCATTCCGGAACTCCTCGTGACGTCCGGGATCTCATCCGGGACTCCGAACAACATTCGGGTTACTGCATATACATATCTTCACAACCCTAGCGTCACCGAACCTTAAGTGTGTAGACCCTACGGGTTCGGGAGACAAGCAGACATGACCGAGACGACTCTCCGGTCAATAACCAACAGCGGGATCTGGATACCCATGTTGGCTCCCACATGCTCCACGATGATCTCATCGGATGAACCACGATGTCGAGGATTCAATCAACCCCGTATGCAATTCCCTTTGTCAATCGATATGTTACTTGCCCGAGATTCGATCGTCGGTATCCCAATACCTCGTTCAATCTCGTTACCGGCAAGTCACTTTACTCGTACCGTAATGCATGATCCCGTGACCAGACACTTGGTCACTTTGAGCTCATTATGATGATGCATTACCGAGTGGGCCCAGTGATACCTCTCCGTCATACGGAGTGACAAATCCCAGTCTTGATCCATGTCACCCAACAGACACTTTCGGAGATACCCGTAGTCTACCTTTATAGTCACCCAGTTACGTTGTGACGTTTGGCATACCCAAAGCACTCCTACGGTATCCGGGAGTTACACGATCTCATGGTCTAAGGAAAAGATACTTTGACATTGGAAAAACTCTAGCAAACGAACTATACGATCTTTAAGCTATGTTTAGGATTGGGTCTTGTCCATCACATCATTCTCCTAATGATGTGATCTCGTTACCAATGACATCCAATGTCCATAGTCAGGAAACCATGACTATCTGTTGATCAACAGCTAGTCAACTAGAGGCTTACTAGGGACATGTTGGTGTCTATTATTCACACATGTATTACGATTTCCGGATAACACAATTATAGCATGAATAAAGACAATTATCATGAACAAGGAAATATAATAATAATGCTTTTATTATTGCCTCTAGGGCATATTTCAACATCACAAACCTTAACACCAATATTCTTACTAAAGCATAATTACTCATCAACATAACTCACATAATCACATATCATATGTCCAAGAATCTTCAGAAAATTTTGTCCAATGATCTTCATGAAATTTTTTTCATGATCACTGATATCACATATCATCATATCTCAAAACTATTACTAAGAATCAAGTTTATTTTGTCCAATGATCTTCATGAAAGTTTTTATTATATCCTTCTTGGATATCTATCACTTTGGGACTAATTTTCATATGTTGCTTTTGACAAGCTCAAACAAATATAAGTGAAGATCATGAGATTTCATAAAATTTTCTACTCTCAAATAATCTAAGTGAAGCAAGAGAGCATTTCTTCAAAAATACTAAAGCACATGCTCAAAAAGATATAAGTGAAGCACTAGAGCAAGTCCATAGCTATAAAAAATTAAGTGAAGCATAGAGAGCAATTCTAACAAGTCATGACATAATTTTGGCTCTCTCAAATAGGTCTGTCCAGCAAGGAATCAAGACTTAAAACACAAAATAAAACAAGCAAAGACTCATATCATACAAGACGCTCCAAGCAAAACACATAGTACGTGACGAATAAAAATATAGCTTTGAGTAAAATATCGATGGTCATTAGAAGAAAGAGGGGATGCCACTCAGGGGCATCCCCAAGCTTGGGTGCTTGCTCTCTTTTGGATAATAGCGGGGGATGCCGGGGCATCCCCAAGCTTAGGCTCTTCTTACTCCTTATTCCTTCATCCATCGTAAGATAACCCAAAACTTGAAAACTTCAATCACACAAAACTCAACAAAACCTTCGTGAGATCCGTTAGTATAAGAAAATAAATCACTACTATAAGTGTTGTATCAAACCAATTCATATTTTTCTTGCATTATATCTACTGTATTCCAACTTTTCTATGGCAAAAACTCATCAAAAGAAAACCATAGAGCCATCAAAATAAGCACACAAAGCAAAGAAAACAGAATCTGTCAAAACAGAACAGTCTGTAGCAATCTGATGTTTAGAATACTTCTGTAACTCCAAAAATTCTGAAAAATTAGGAAGACCTGAGAAATTTGTATATTGATCTACTGCAAAAGGAATGGGTATTTTATCGCTCTCTGGTTAAAAATGAGAATTTTTGTGAGCAAAAGTTTCTGTTTTTTCAGCAAGATCAAACAACTATCACCCAAGAAGATCCTAAAGGCTTTACTTGGCACAAACACTAATTAAAACACAAAAAAACACAATCATAATAGTGATAATTTTGCTAACACTCAAACAGAAGCAATAGTTTTACGCCCTTAGCTAGGCATAAAGCAAGGATCTAAGTTTTGTCATCTTGTTCAACTCTTCAATCAAACACTTAGAATTCTTCAAAGATTTAGCATAAAGATTTTCAATGACAATACTCCTAGGAACAATTTTAAAGAATTCATTCTTGCCCAAGGGATCTCTTATAACTTCAACAAAATCCGGGTGGATACTAATCATCTTAAGATCCCCTTTACTAGAAGTTGCACCCTTGCCTGTTGGTAACTTGGGTAGTCTTGCCAATTTCTACGGGAGTTTTTTCAATAGTTTTAGCGGAAGCAAAAGCCATGCTCAAATTACTAGATTTCTTCTAGCTTATCAATTCGAGACACTTTCTTCAATTCTTTCATGAATTATGGTTCCCTTTTCTTAATGCTTGAAAAACTGCAAAAAGCAGGAACGGTGCACACCCTTTTCTTATACATTTAAGATGTTCTGAACATTACGAAGTTAGTATTGAGCACGTGCTTTCACCTATATTTATGTAAAATTGGGCAGATACCAAGTATAGGTAAGGTTGTACTTATAGTAAGGGGATCGGAAGAGATACGTATCAGCTTTGTTGACACTCTTTGTAATATAATGATTCTCAAAATTGTTCTAAGAATAGTCAAGGATTTTATGCTACTTGAAGAATCTAAATTTTGTCGAAGTGAACAAGGATGACCAAAACTTAGCATCCTTGCTTTTATGCTAGTACAGGCTAAATATTGCTCCTGTTGGAGTGTTAAGTCAAATTATGCACTATGATGTTTTCTTTTGGTGTTTATTAGTGTTTGCATTATTGACCCAATTCTTAGTGGGCAGAGATAGATTAGTTGCATCTTTGTTTCTTATGCGAAGTTCTTTCCATATGCATCAGTACAATATATGTCTATTTTTCTGTGTTCATAGATAGTAATTCATTTCCTATACTACATTCTGATAGATAGTGCAACGGTGGATGTTTCATAATTAATCAATACAGACTGTGTGCGTGATCCAAGGCTAAATTTCTTACGCATAGATTGAAGATCAAAGAGGGACAACCTAGATAGGATAATTCTCACCGGCTAGCTATCGAGGTACCCGCTAAGTAGTTTATAACCCGAATTGTGAGTCGAATGCTTCAATTAGGAATTAGTCATACTGAAAGATCAGCATGAATGCTTTTACGTGTATAATCTATTATGGCATGGTAACTAGATTATGTCATGTTTCTTTTTGTTTTAATAGTTTAGTTTCTTCCCTCTACCTTTTGGATTTAAAAGAGTTGAGAACGCTCATTCGATGGAGGTGCACACGCTTGGGGATTGACTATCTCATTGACGGATTATTAATAGGTATAAACACAAGGTATTGAGATCGAACATTAAAAGCAGTATCGAGATATACGAGTCAAACACAGACAAAGAGAGGTTGAAAAACTATGTTGCAGAATGAATTGGTGATAGCTGGAGGGGGGAACGTTAGAGCGAAGATGGCAAATTAATGTAACATTGCGAGGAAGGATGTGGATGGATTATGTGAGTATTAGGAACTTGATGGTAGGAGCAGTGTTGAAGGACCTCCTCCGGCACGCGTGCCAAAACACATTCTTGATGTCTGTATGATTAGCTATCGTCGGTCATATACCCAAAAAGGGATGATGCAGCACAGCGGCGTTAGATTCCCTTAGAATGAAACCAGTTATGAACAGATGGAGAACCAAGCAACCACTACTAGGATGCTGCTAACGACACTACGATCAGAGACCCTTCGACGAAACTATGTGCGATGCCATAATCGCAAACGGTGGTGTAAAAAACATCAAAAAAGGTGCAAAACGTTTGCGATGGAGGATGCATCAAACACGGTTCAGATTTTAGTTGCGTGTGTGCGATGCAGGGCATACGGTTCAGTTCAATTAATTGTTTGCGATGAGGAGGAACAAAAGAAACGGGCAGCCAGATGAAGGTGTGTGCGATATACAGCATACGGTTCACTCGGATGAACTGTTTGTGATTAGGCAACACAAAAGAAACGGGCAGCCAGATGAAGGTGTGTGCGATATTACGGTTCACTCGGATGAACTGTTTGTGATTAGGCAACACAAAAGAAACGGTCAGCCAGATCAAGGTGTGTGCGATATAGGCATGCGGTTCACTCGGCCTTGTCGTTCAAGTGTGTGACTCTGTGGCAACCGTTCGCTCCCCACTAGCCTCTTCTTGTACCGTGGCAACGTCCACCGACTCTTCGCCTTTCCCTCTCGATTTGGAACTGCTGTCGCACGCTCTTCCTCCCTCCTCCATTTGCCTTCACCCTTCCTTCTGCCATTGTTCGATCGTCTTCTCCATGGAGGGAACAGGCCGGAAACGACCCCGTTATTCTTGCCCCGATCTGAAAGATGACGTGGTGGAGGAACTCATTGATCGGTGCGACGTCATCACCTCGGCTAGCATGGCAGGTTCGTTCAAGACCATTCTCGACTCAACTAATAACATCATTACAGAACCCAAGGGTCCAGGAGCGGTTTGATCTCCCCTATCTTCTTGCCGTGACCCTGCTGACTGGCGCGGAGACGAGGGGAAGCCTCGCCTTGTGCAAGTTGATGCCGCTTGATAATGATAACGTGTGATGTTAAGATGCCATCGCTTGAGGGCAAGGCTTGGGCAGCGCAAATGAAGATTGGGTTGTTTATATTGGGTACAACTGCGAGTGGGAACTTGTGAATGTGTACACTCATCACCGGGTTCCACTTCCAAAAATCTCAGACTGCCCAGAGGTTGAGCACAAGATGATCTACGTGAGTTCATGATCATGGTAACTGTCGTCTACGGAAGATAGCAATTTGTCGAGTTCCCAACCGCTCTTGGGATTACACGAACTATGAAGTTGTTGCTATCTTCGACAAGCTTGTTGCCTTCCTTACTTCCACGCCTCGATGGATATTGCTCAAAAATCAATTTCTGTACATGGATGAGTACTGTGATGCAATTCAATACGAGGGTCTTGTGTTTGCTGCCACCACTCGTGGCACTATTTTTGCATGGAATCATCATGCTTTCGGTATGTTTGTCTTCCACCGTAATTATAATTGTTTCATCCACATGCATGCGGGTTAGCTAGTTTCCCTTTACTAATTAATTAACCTTCTTGTGTTTCCAAGGTCCTGTGAACATTCCACCACCTATACTTAATCAAATTTTTATAACCAAGGGGGAGATGATGATGCGTGATGATCATCGAGCATGAGGACGAGCAGGACTCACTGATAGACCACATCCGGATAGGGGATCTATCATAGTCCTTTCGATAAGTAAGACAACTTGGTCAGCTGGTACATTATTATACTTATAGTTTATATATTCGTATTGTGATGCAGTGTGGACTGGGTATGATACTTATACACCTATGATCAATAATTGTGACTGAACCGGTGTATCATCATCAGATGTGGGTGAGGGTCAGCTGACTATACTGATGTTTATCATCATTTAGTAGTAGACTAAATGAAGTTATGCAAAATTGGCTTTTCGCCGGAGCGGTTTGGCCGGAGACGCAGCGTACATGGACATTCTCTATTGGGCTCTCGGATTGTATATTGTGATGCGCATGAACGGAAATATTTCGAGGTGGTAGTAGGGAGTCGAGGCGAGAATAGAAATCGGAGCTTCCTGGTCTCTGCGTGTCGGGGCCGTGCGTGGCGCGTATGTCCGTCGTACGTACGCGGTGTGATGGTGGCAGGCATTACATTCTCTAACTGAAGACCGAGCGTTGAGGGCAGTTCGGGCTCTAACTGAAAGCCCGGTAGCCGATTGGCATCTATGGCTATTTCGCGTTACTTTGAAAGCGTAGCGAATCGATCACTGGCTATTAACTGAACCCGATCGTAGGATCTCTTTCGCTGACTGCTTGGCTCATCTTGAGCCGATCCGAACTGCTGCGGTCTAGTATGAACCAGGGTGAAGCCGTTGTTGAGGTGGGGTTTGGCATGAAGACATGAGTATCCGGTGGAGGGTTTTGGACTGGACAGGAATTTGTGGCTGTAGAAGGTCGTTAGCCTGCTGTTGATGAAAGTACCAAGGTTGATTGAGCCGGTGGATGAATAGGAACCTATTGGCAAGGGCTAGAATGAATCATTGACCCGTTCCGATGCAAGGGCTGGTTGAACGTATCACCGGTGGGATAGGACTGAGTCGAAAGTAATTCGGTGTGAGGCGCCTGTTTGGAACAGTACACTCTGGAAGGGGTCGTGTAAAATCTAGAAGAGTGTCTAAGGAGGCTGCATTAGACACTAGGTGCTGAAAAGAGGCAGTTTTTCAATGTCGCTTTAGTTGAAAGTGGAAGTTTAGGCAAGCAAGTAACAAACCTGAATATCTAAGGCGCCCCACTATTGTTATGTCATAGGCTTGCCAGCCCCACCCCTTGGGGCCGGCCGGGCCTAGGAGATTGAAATCTAACACAATTCAACCAAGCATGAAGTATATGAGCAGCGGAAAGTAAAGCATGCAACTTGCAAGAATGTAAAGGGAAGGGTTTGGAAGATTCAAACGCAATTGGAGACACGGATGTTTTTGTCGTGGTTCCGATAGGTGGTGCTATCGTACATCCACGTTGATGGAGACTTCAACCCACGAAGGGTAACGGTTTGCGCGAGTCCACGGAGGGCTCCACCCACGAAGGGTCCCTGAAGAAGCAACCTTGTCTATCCCACCATGGCCATCGCCCACGAAGGACTTGCCTCACTAGCGGTAGATCTTCACGAAGTAGGCGATCTCCTTGCCCTTACAAACTCCTTGGTTCAACTCCACAATCTTGTTCGGAGGCTCCCAAGTGACACCTAGCCAATCTAGGAGACACCACTCTCCAAGAAGTAACAAATGGTGTGTTGATGATGAACTCCTTGCTCTTGTGCTTCAAATGATAGTCTCCCCAACACTCAACTCTCTCTCATAGGATTTGGATTTGGTGGAAAGAAGATTTGAGTGGAAAGCAACTTGGGAAGGCTAGAGATCAAGATTCATATGGTAGGAATGGAATGTCTTGGTCTCAACACAGTGAGTAGGTGGTTCTCTCTCAGAACAATATGAGTTGGAAGTGTTGTGTTCTGATGGCTCTCTCCACGAATGAAGAGGTGGGTGGAGGGGTATATATAGCCTCCACACAAAATCTAACCGTTCACACATAACTTTCCAAACTCGGTGGGACCGAATGAAACTCGGTCTGACCGATTTAGCAAAGCTAGTGACCGTTAGGGTTTCGGTGGGACCAACATGCAACTCGGTAGGACCGATATGATTAGGGTTAGGGCATAACGTAATCTCGGTGAGACCGATTACACAAACTCGGTGAGACCGATTTTGGTAATAAGCTAACCAGAGAGTTGGTCAGGTAAACTCGGTGGGACCGATCGCTCATTTCGGTGAGACCGAAATGTTACAAAAGGGAACAGAGAGTTTACATTGCAATCTCGGTGGGACCGATCGCAAGTTTCGGTGAGACCGAAAGTATTGCAATAGGCAACAGAGAGTTTGCAATCCCATCTCGGTGAGACCGAGATCCCTATCGGTGAGACCGATTTGCCTAGGGTTTGTGGCAGTGGCTATGACATTTGAAACTCGGTGGCGCCGGATAGAAAGAATCGGTGGGGCCGAGTTTGACTTTTGGTTTAGGTCATATGTGGATGTGAGAAAGTAGTTGAGGGTTTTGGAGCATATCACTAAGCATTTTGAGCAAGAGCCTCATTAAGCAACACCTCATCCCTCCTTGATAGTATTGGCTTTTCCTATAGACTCAATGTGATCTTGGATCACTAAAATAGTGGAAAATGTAGAGTCTTGAGCTTTGAGCTTGAGCCAATCCTTTGTCCTTAGCATCTTGAAGGGGTTTCACATCCTCTAGTCCATGTTGTCATCATCATACTCCATTAGATGTTTTGACTTTATACTTATCTGTAACTGACTTACCTACGGATTATGAAACATTTTAGGATGTAGTAATCCAAGTTCAACAGGGATATTTGGAGCACACATCAAAGCTTTAGATCAAAGTATATTAAGAGGTAGTGAAGGCTAAATGCTATTGGGAAGTTAGACATATGTAGACGTATGCATAGGATCCCCTCTACATAGTTCTAGCGAAGCTATGTTCGAAAGTGGAACATAGGAATGCATGTTGGTAGAACTGCACGATAAGACATAGTACAGAGGTAAGCAATGGTGATTATTACTAATTTAAACGAGGCATGTCATCTCAGTATTTTAATGCATTTGTTTATGATGTTGTGTATCATTTTTATAGAATGTGAGATAGATATGTCCTGGTTACATAGTCTTTATGAATCCTTCTTGGCACAGTGATAGACTCTACATAATCAAGAATTATCTCTATTCATCTATGATATGTGATGATTCATCACTTTCTTGTCCGTTCGTACGTTCTTGAGCTGGCCTTAGGATGGAGTTGAACCTTGCACTGAAATCAAGTTTAGACTGACACAAGATCACACTACCTGGCCAGAGCATGCAAAGGGATTGACCGCGGAAGATTATCAAGAATTATCCAAAGACATCGGGATGTCATGTTTACGAGATAGTATTTATAGATGTGACCGGACATTTGATGAATAGAGCATGTCCCCCAATATGGATAAAGCACTATCATGTGCAATATATCAAGACTTTCCTTTTCCTTTAGACTGGGACTTGGCTCCCCTAAAATATAGCCTAACATGGTGACATTTTACTTTGGAGATAGATAGGAAAAAGCCGAGCAAAAGTTACGAGCATGTAAGGAATTAATACAGAGGATGCACAATTAGATGAGAGGTTTCGACAGTCGTTGATGAGGAACATCCAATACCAGTTCGTCATACATGGATTCGACCGCCCACTAGACGCCCTACTGTCTCACATCAATATGCTTATGACACAATTTATCTAGAGGCTCGCACTCAGCGATCCAACTTAATATTACCGAGGTGAGGCGGTTCCGATTCGGTTTAGGTATTGATAGGATTGACACATTATTGATGCATTGATCTAGATTCGAGATCTTTATGTACTAGCTTTAGCCTGGAATTGTGTGATATCATTTGTATGATAGTGTTTGGGCACTGTACACACTAGACTAGTTCGAGATGGAGAGGATTGCAGACTAATTGGAGACAGCTGGGAGAAAGCAGGTAACGATAAGTTACCAGGACTGGTTAACGTAAACTCGAATGGGAGTCTGATGGTCATGACGCAGAGGAATCAAATGAACGGAGTAATGTTCTCTACACAGGGATACCCGATTTCAGATTTGGAAGCCGCTCATAGCACTGCTAGGTGACGCACCTGTAGAACCAAACGTTATGAACGCTTGGCAGACACGTGTGATCGACTACTCCCTCGTTCAGTGCGGACATGCTTTACAGCTTAGAGCCGGGGCTCCAAAAGCGTTTTGAGAGACATGGAGCATATGAGATGTTCGAAGAGCTGAAAATGGTTTTTCAAGCTCATGCCCGGGTCGAGAGATATGAAGTCTCCGACAAATTCTTCAGCTGTAAGATGGAGGAAAATAGTTCTGTCAGTGAGCACATACTCACTATGTCTGGGTTACATAACCGCTTGACTCAGCTGGGAGTTAATCTCCCGGATGACGCGGTCATTGACAGAATCCTCCAGTCGCTTCCACCAGAGCTACAAGAGCTTTGTGATGAACTTCAATATGCAGGGGATGGAAAAGACCATTCCTGAAGATTTGCAATGCTGAAATCAGCAGAGGTAGAAGTCAAGAAGGAACATCAAGTGTTGATGGTGAATAAAACCACTAAGTTCAAGAAGGGCAAGGGTGAGAAAGCCTTCAAGAAGGACGGCAAGGGAGTTGCCGCGCCCGGCAAGCAAGCTGCCGGGAAGAAGCCAAATAATGGACCCAAGCCCGAGACTGAGTGCTTTTATTGCAAGGGAAGTGGTCACTGGAAGCGGAACTGCCCCAAATACTTAGCAGACAAGAAGGCCGGCAAAACAAAAGGTATATGTGATATACATGTAATTGATGTGTACCTTACCAGTGTCCGTAGTAGCTCCTGGGTATTTGATACCGGTGCAGTTGCTCACATTTGTAACTCAAAGCAGGGGCTGCGGAATAAGCGGAGACTGGCGAAGGACGAGGTGACGTTGCGCGTCGGGAATGGTTCCAAGGTCAATGTGATCGCCGTCGGCACGCTACCTCTACATTTACCTTCGGGATTAGTTTTAAACCTTAATAATTGTTATTTAGTGCCAGCTTTGAGCATGAACATTGTATCAGGATCTCGTTTAATTCAAGATGGCTACTCATTTAAATCCGAGAATAATGGTTGTTCTATTTATATGAGAGATATGTTTTATGGTCATGCTCCAATGGTGAATGGTTTATTCTTAATTAATCTCGAGCGTAATACTACACATGTTCATAGTGTGAGTGCCAAAAGATGTAAGATTGATAATGATAGTCCCACATACTTGTGGCACTGCCGCCTTGGTCACATAGGTGTCAAACGCATGAAGAAGCTCCATGCAGATGGACTTTTAGAGTCTCTTGATTATGAATCATTTGACACGTGCGAACCATGCCTCATGGGTAAAATGACCAAGACTCCGTTCTCAGGAACAATGGAGCGAGCAACCAACTTATTGGAAATCATACATACCGATGTGTGCGGTCCAATGAGTGTTGAGGCTCGCGGTGGCAATCGTTATGTTCTCACCCTCACTGATGATTTGAGTAGATATGGGTATGTCTACTTAATGAAACACAAGTCTGAAACCTTTGAAAAGTTCAAAGAATTTCAGAGTGAGGTTGAGAATCAACGTGACAGGAAAATCAAGTTTTTGCGATCAGATCGTGGAGGAGAATACTTGAGTCACGAATTTGGCACACACTTAAGGAAATGTGGAATAGTTTCACAACTCACGCCGCCTGGAACACCTCAGCGTAATGGTGTGTCCGACGTCGTAATCGCACTCTATTGATATGGTGCGATCTATGATGTCTCTTGACCGATTTACCGCTATCCTTTTTGGGCTATGCTTTAGAGACTGCGCATTTCACTTTAAAATAGGCTTCCATCAAATCCATTGAGACGACACCGTATGAATTATGGTTTGGGAAGAAACCTAAGCTGTCGTTTCTAAAAGTTTGGGGATGCGATGCTTATGTCAAGAAACTTCAACCTGAAAAGCTCGAACCCAAGTCGGAAAAATGCATCTTCATAGGATACCCTAAAGAAACTATTGGGTATACCTTCTACCTCAGATCCAAAGGCAAGATCTTTGTTGCCAAGAATGGATCCTTTCTAGAGAAAGAGTTTCTCTCGAAAGAAGTAAGTGGGAGGAAAGTAGAACTTGATGAAGTGTTACCTCTTGAACCGGAAAATGGCGCAACTCAAGAAAATGTTCCTGAGGTGCCTGCACCGACTAGAGAGGAAGTTAATGATAACGATAAAGACACTTCTGATCAAGCTCCTACTGAAATTCGGAGGTCCACAAGGACACGTTCCGCACCAGAGTGGTACGGCAACCCTGTCTTGGAAATCATGTTGTTAGACAATGGTGAACCTTCGAACTATGAAGAAGCTATGGCGGGCCCGGATTCCGACAAATGGCTAGAAGCCATGAAATCCGAGATAGGATCCATGTATGAAAACAAAGTATGGACTTTGACTGACTTGCCCATTGAAAGGCGAGCCATAGAAAATAAATGGATCTTTAAGAAGAAGACAGACGCGGATGGTAATGTGACCATCTATAAAGCTCGGCTTGTCGCTAAGGGTTATCGACAAGTTCAAGGGGTTGACTACGATGAGACTTTCTCACCGGTAGCGAAGCTAAAGTCCGTCCGAATCATGTTAGCAATTGCCGCATTCTATGATTATGAAATATGGCAAATGGACGTCAAAACGGCATTCCTTAATGGTTTCCTTAAGGAAGAATTGTATATGATGCAGCCGGAAGGTTTTGTCGATCCTAAGAATGCTAACAAGGTGTGCAAGCTCCAACGCTCGATTTATGGGCTGGTGCAAGCATCTCGGAGTTGGAACATTCGCTTTGATGAGATGATCAAAGCGTTTGGGTTTACGCAGACTTATGGAGAAGTCTGCGTTTACAAGAAAGTGAGTGGGAGCTCTGTAGCATTTCTCATACTATATGTAGATGACATACTTTTGATGGGAAGTGATATAGAACTCTTGGACATCATTAAGGCCTACTTGAATAAGAGTTTTTCAATGAAGGACCTTGGAGAAGCTGCATATATATTAGGCATCAAAATCTATAGAGATAGATCAAGACGCCTCATAGGTCTTTCACAAAGCACATACCTTGATAAGATATTGAAGAAGCTCAATATGGATCAGTCTAAGAAGGGGTTCTTGCCTGTGTTGCAAGGTATGAAATTGAGCTCAGCTCAATGTCCGACCATGGAAGAAGATATAGAAGAGATGAGTGTCATCCCATATGCCTCAGCCATAGGTTCTATTATGTATGCCATGCTGTGTACCAGACCTGATGTAAACCTTGCCGTAAGTTTGGTAGGAAGGTACCAAAGTAATCCCGGCAAGGAACACTGGACAGCGGTCAAGAACATCCTGAAGTACCTAAAAAGGACTAAGGAAATGTTTCTCGTTTATGGAGGTGACGAAGAGCTCGTCGTAAAGGGTTACGTCGACGCTAGCTTCGACACAGAT
>NC_053025.1:524404682-524417169 GCF_003073215.2 Triticum urartu
GAGGATAGACATACTCTAATTAGACTCCTGAGTTATCATTTGATACTCTATTAGGCTTTTCTTCGCGAACACCGAACAAAGGATCAGGGGCTACTATCTATGCGGTAATATTTTTATATTTTGAATGCTTACCTCAAAGCCTGTTAGGAGGCTGGCGCAAGCATCGGTCAGTCCATTTTTGGCGGACTGAACCTTCTTGACCACCGCACTCATGATAGTGCGGTGCTCTTCATCGATGGAAGCGCTGTGAAGCGCTTCCAGCAAGTTGTCCGGTGCCTCTGGTTGGACAGAGGACACCGGCACGGATGGTTGGCCCCCCTTAATGGGGGACCGCCTGCCGGAGTGCGGAACCATTGAAGGTTCGGGCGCAGTGTCCGGCTGGGGCCCGAACTCGAAGCCCGTAGGAGCCTCGCTCCCTTGGTACCCAGGGTCCAGGAGGTCGCCGTGAGGCGCCCCAGGATCACCTCCCCTTGGGTCGGTGCCTTTTGAGACACCACCTCAGCATTGTCCGCAGGGCGAGGGGTGGAAGCCGTCGGAGGAGAACCGCTGTTCATATCCGATGAGCCCAAAGAGCCGCTCGACGAGGGTACGTCGAGATGAGCTCGGGCCGGACTGCATAATCATGTTTGGCATGAGCAAAAGCAGTACAATAAAACATACCATGAAGTACTATGGTGTCTGGACACTTACGACTTCGCCAGGGGCTTGTCCCTGGGTAGACACTCAGTCCGGAGGGAGGGTCTTTCCCTTCTTGGACCCTTCGGCCTCCCCGGATGGGTTGGCCTTCCTTTTCTTGTCTCCCCCGGCTGGGTGGGGGGGGGACTTTTCTCCTCCTCCTCGTTTCCATGGGAGGAGTGCGCGTCGGACTCATCGGATGATGAGTCCGATAGAACCTTGTTGAAAAAAAGCCCTAGAGGCAATAATAAAATGGTTATTATTATATTTCTTTGTTCATGATAATTGTCTATTGTTCATGCTATAATTGTGTTATCCGGAAATCGTAATACATGTGTGAAATACATAGACCACAACACGTCCCTAGTGAGCCTCTAGTTGACTAGCTCGTTGATCAAAAGATAGTCATGGTTTCCTGACTATGGACATTGGATGTCATTGATAACGGGATCACATCATTAGGAGAATGATGTGATGGACAAGACCCAATCCTAAGCTTAGCTCAAAGATCGTGTAGTTCGTTTGCTGTAGCTTTTCTGAATGTCAAGTATCATTTCCTTAGACCATGAGATTGTGCAACTCCCGGATACCGTAGGAGTGCCTTGGGTGTGCCAAACGTCACAACGTAACTGGGTGACTATAAAGGTACATTACAGGTATCTCCGAAAGTGTCTGTTGGGTTGGCACGAATCGAGACTGGGATTTGTCACTCCGTATGACGGAGAGGTATCTCTGGGCCCACTCGGTAATGCATCATCATAATGAGCTCAATGTGACCAAGGGGTTGGTCACGGGATCATGCATTACGGTACGAGTAAAGTGACTTGCCACTAACGAGATTGAACGAGGTATTGGGATACCGACGATCGATACTGATTGACAAAGGGAATTGTATACGGATTGATTGAATCCTCGACATAGTGGTTCATCCGATGAGATCATTGTGGAGCATGTGGGAGCCAACATGGGTACCCAGATCCTGTTGTTGGTTATTGACCGGAGAGTCGTCTCGTTCATGTCTGCATGTCTCCCGAACCCGTAGGGTCTACACACTTAAGGTTCGGTGACGCTAGGGTTGTTAGGAAGACTTGTATGTGATTACCGAATGTTGTTCGGAGTCCCGGATGAGATCCCGGACGTCACAAGGAGTTCCGGAATAGTCCGGAGGTAAAGATTTATATATGGGAAGTTGTCATATGGTCGCCGAAAAGTTTCGGGGGCATATCGGTATTGTACCGGGGGCCACCAGAGGGGTTCCGGGGGTCCACTGGGAGGGTCCACCTCTTCCGGAGGGCCTTATGGGCTGTATGGAGAAGGGAACCATCCCAAGTGGGCTGGGACGCCACACCCCCAAGGGCCCATGCGCCTAGGGTTGGGGGAAACCCTAAAGGGGGGTGCCCCCTTGCTTGGGGGGCAAGCCCCCCTCCCCTTGGCCGCCGCCCCCCTCTAGATCTCATCTAGAGGGGGCCGGCCCCCTTCCCCTTTCCCCTATAAATAGAGGTGAGGAGGGCTGCACACAACATCCAAGGGGCAGCCCCTCCCCTCCCCAACACCTCTCCTCCTCCATAAGAGCTTGGCGAAGCCTGCGAAGTACTTGCAGCTTCATCACCCCACACGTCGTCGTGCTGCTGTTGAGCCCTCTTCCTCAACTCTCCCTCCTCCTTCTGGATCAAGGCGCGGGAGACGTCCTCGCTCCGTACGTGTGTTGAACGCGGAGGTGCCACCGTTCGGCCTAGGATCTTCGGTGATTTGGATCATGTCGAGTACTCCATCAACCCCGTTCTCTGACGCTTCCGCGTGATCTACATGGGTATGTAGATGCACTCCTCTCTCCCTCGTTGCTAGATGACTCCATAGATTGATCTTGGTGATGCGTAGAAAATTTTAAAATTCTGCTACGTTCCCTAACAAACCTTGCACCGGAGACCCTTTCGGGTCCCCGTGACCTTCTTCTTGGCCTTCTTTCGGCACCTCATAAGGTTGCCGGAGTCAGCATCTTCGTTAGAAGAGCGTTTGCAGGATCTTCGGGCAGGGGGGCTGGGCAATCAAGCTGCTCCGCTGTCTTTATCCAGTCCTGTTAATGACATGAAAGCTTAGATCCAGCACATAACTAAACCAGGGCACATAAATACCCTGAGAGATATAAAAGCCTACCGGATGGGCGCAGGCGCTTTGCGCTGAGTCCGCGGTCCTCGGTGAGGGAGGGAGGCATCTCGGTGCCCTTGAACAGCACCCTCCAGACGTCCTCGTGCGTCGTGTCATAGAGCTCTCACAGCATCTGGTGCTGGGCCGAGTCGAACTCCCACAAAACAAATGCCCGTCGTTGGCACGAAAGGATCCGGCGGAAGAGCATAACCTGGACCATTGACGAGCTTGATTTTCTTGTTCGTCATGTTCTGGATGCAGGTCTGGAGTCCGGTCAGCTCTACCGAAGAACCCCAGGACAGGCCCTTCTTTTCCAGGAGGTGAGCCGCGTGGGATTCCGGATCAAATTTGGGGGCCACCACCCAGTTGGAGTCGCGCGCTCGGTGATGTAGAACCACCCCGATTGCCACCCCTTTATGGTATCCACGTAGGTACCCTCGAGCCAGGTGACATTAGGCATCTTGCCCACCATGGCGCCTCCGCATTCTGCTTGCTGGCCACCCACCACCTTCGGTTTGACATTGAAGGTTTTCAGCCATAGGCCGAAGTGGGGCCTGATGCGGAGGAAGGCCTCGCACACGACGATAAACGCCGAGATGTTGAGGATGAAGTTGGGGGCCAGATCATGAAAATCCAGCCGTAGTAGAACATGAGCCCGCGGACAAACGGGTGGAGAGGAAATCCCAGTCCGCGGACGAAATGGGTAAGAAAAACTACCCTCTCATGGGGTTCGGGCGTTGGGACGATCTGCCCCGCATTCGGCAGCCGGTGCGCGATATTCGCAGCTAGGTATCCGGCTTCCCGTAACTTTTTGATGTTCTCCTCCGTGACGGAGGAGACCATCCACTTGCCTCCTGCTCCGGACATGATTGGAGTGGTTCGAGAAGAAGAACGCGAGCTTGGGCGCTAGAGCTCGGGTGTGCGGGAATGGGTAAGCGAGAGGAAGAAGGCGTGGGTGAAAAAAGTAAATCTTTGTCCCTTTATAAGGGCGGAGGAGGCGATGAGTCTCCCCACTTGCCTGGCAAAACCGCTTATTCCCCAGGCGCCGTAATTGATGGCGCGGTTGGGTTACCCACGTCCGTATTGATGAGAATCCCTGTGATAAGGGGAACACGATCTCTGCTTTGACAAGACGTATCAAGAAAACCGCCTCGCGATATGTGCGGAGCTGGTTGAGAAAAGCGGTTCGAATAATAACCGGGCCATGAAGTGATGTCATACTATCGAAACGTGTCAGTAGATTAGATATGTGGAAGTATTATTCTCTCTACGGTGGTATGTGGAACTTATTTTGCAGGGTCGGACACTATCCTTGTATTCAAACTCTTCCATGGTGTATTCGGAGGAGGAACCCGCCTTGCAATGCCGAAGACAACACTGCGCGCCGGACTCATCGTCATTGAAGCCTGGTTCAGGGGCTACTAAGGGAGTCCTGGATTAGGGGGTCTCCGGACAGCCGGACTATATCCTTTGGTCGGACTGTTGGACTATGAAGATACAAGATTGAAGACTTCGTCCGTGTCCGGATGGGACTCTACTTGGCGTGGAAGGCAAGCTAGGCAATACGGATATGTATATCTCCTCCTTTGTAACCGACCTTGTGTAACCCTAGCCCCCTCCGGTGTCTATATAAACCGGAGGGTTTTAGTCCGTAGGACAACATACAATCATACCATAGGCTAGCTTCTAGGGTTTAGCTCTCTGATCTCATGGTAGATCAACTCTTTTAATACTCATATCATCAAGAACAATCAAGCAGGACGTAGGGTTTTACCTCCATCAAGAGGGCCCGAACCTGGGTAAACATCGTTTCCCCTGCCTCCTGTTACCATCCGCCTTAGACGCATAGTTTGGAACCCCCTACCCAAGATCCACCGGTTTTGACACCGACAGGGACCGATCGCTCATTTTAGTGAGACCGAAACGTTATGAAAAGAAAACAAAGAGTTTGCATTGCAAACTCGGTGGGACCGATCACTCATCTAGGTTAGACTGAAACGTTACGAAGGGAAATAGAGAGTTTGCAGTCCCATCTCGGTGAGACCAAAATCCCTATCGGTGAGATTGAACTGATTAGGGTTTCTTGCTATGGCTATGTCAAATGAACTCGTGGCGCCGGATAGATCAAATTGGTGGGGCCGAGTTTCACTTTTGGTTTGGGACATATGTGGATATGAGAAAGTGGTTGAGGGCTTTTTGAGCATATCACTAAGCATTTTGAGCAAGCAAGCCATTAAGCAATACCTCATCCCCTTTTAATAGGATTGGCTTTTCCTAAGGACTCAATGTGATCTTCGATCACTAAAATGAAAATGTAGAGTCTTGAGCTTTTGCCAATATGTGTCCTTAGCATTTTGAGGGGTCCACATTCCTAGTCCATGCCATGCCAATCATTGAACTTTCTGAAATGATCATCTTGAAAGAGCATTAGTTCAATGAGCTATATGTTGTTAGGAATTACCAAAACCACCCAGGGATAGTAGCACTTTCAATCCCCCCCTTTTTGGTAATTTATGACAACATATAGATCAAAGTTTCGACAAATGATAATAAGATTGAAATACATCGTCGCTTTGAGAACTATGTGATAACCAAGAGCTCCCCCTAAATTTGTGCATTATTTAAAATTTGCTTTTGAATGCAAACGCACAATCGATTAGGATCATGGATTACTCTTCTATGTCACATACATCTTGGTGGAGCACTAAAAAATGATTGAATATGAAATATGCACTCATCACCAAGGCAAAGAGAAAGATCATACATAAGAGATAAATAATAGCATCATTCAAGCACAAGCATTAAGGTAACATGATCAAGCACTGATCAAACGAGTATCTCACACACAGATAAGGTATCATCCAAGCAAGCATACAAATAAGTATCAAACAAGTGGCAAATAAGGCAAAAAGAAGCAAAGCACTAGCTCTCTCGAAGCCTATCATCTATACACTTTCTCCCCCTTTAGCAACAAGTTACCAAAAAGCTCGAGAATGCATAGTGCTATGCGTCTCTCTAGGCTTGAGAGGACTCTGAGGACGAGTGCATCGGTTGAAGTTGTTGGAGCTGGTGGAGTGGCAACTGGAGGTGACACTGATGTTGTGGCTGCAGGTGCTGATGTAGTTGCTCGTTTGTCAGTCACTGGCACTATAGCAGATTTCTGTCCTCTTGGCACTCTCTGAAAGGCACCTATGGTAGCATTTCCCTTTCCTCTCCTCAGCTTCTCCGTGGAGTTGCTCAACTGTTGTCTGCATCTTCGTTACTTTCCACCAGCCATACCCAAAGAATTAGTTTCAATGATCCTCTCTAGGCTCTCTTGGTTCTGAGTCGGGGTGGCCAATCCCTAGGGTTCTGCGATGCCTTGGTGTAAGTGCACAAGGGCCTGGGAGGCGCGTATTTGCCGCCTGGAGGTTGTGAAGTGGCACGGGGAGGGGCTGTTGTTTGAGGAGGTATAGTGGAGCGGCTTCGCAGTGATGGAGTAGGAAGGCGAGTGTGTTCACCGGAGATACTGTCTCCATCCTTCTGAAGGCGCATGTGGGACATTAGGAGCTAGGTTGTGGCTAGGAACTATGGTGGTTCTTGGCCTCAGATGACACATCTCTAGTCCATACCGGCATGCTGTTCGGCATGCCTCGATGATTCATGCTACGTCTGGTGGCTCGGCTTCCAGTCAACAGTTTATGGTCTTAGCAGCTAGTGCTAGTTGATGGTCGTTGGCGCCTCCGAAAGGTGGGGTTGGCTACTTCGGTGATGGGCTTCTTGGCCTGCGTGTTGGCTCAGTGGTGGTATTTGGTAGATATGTCGACTATGGTGTGGGTTGGGCATTGTGGAGCTTGGGTGAAGACTATGTCTCAGCCTTTGGCCTTTGTGATCGGTGATGGTGACGGTTGAACCATAATAGAGCTCCTTGGAGGCATCGTCGCATTGCTATCAAACCCCTCTCGCTTGGTTCTAGCTCCGGGGGAAACCCTAGATGATTGTGATTGAAATATGGTGGCGCCATGGCGTTATGACCCACAAGTATAGGGGATCTATCGTAGTTCTTTCGATAAGTAAGAGTGTCGAACCCAAAGAGGAGTAGAAGGAAATGACAAGCGGTTTTCAGTAAGGTATTCTCTGCAAGCACCAAAATTATCGGTAACAGATAGTTTTGTGATAAGTAATTCGTAACGGGTAACAAGTACAAAAGTAAACAGGTGCAGCAAGGTGGCCCAATCCTTTTTGTAGCAAAGGACAAGCCTGGACAAACTCTTATATAAAGGAAAGTGCTCCCAAGGACACATGGGAATTATCGTCAAGCTAGTTTTCATCACGCTCATATGATTCGCGTTCGTACTTTGATAATTTGATATGTGGGTGGACCGGTGCTTGGGTACTGCCCTTCCTTGGACAAGCATCCCACTTATGATTAACCCCTCTTGCAAGCATCCGCAACTACAAAAGAAGTATTAAGGTAAACCTAACCATAGCATGAAACATATGGATCCAAATCAGCCCCTTACGAAGCAACTCATAAACTAGGGTTTAAGCTTCTGTCACTCTAGCAACCCATCATCTACTTATTACTTCCCAATGCCTTCCTCTAGGCCCAAACAATGGTGAAGTGTCATGTAGTCGACGTTCACATAACACCACTAGAGGAAAGACAACATACATCTCATCAAAATATCGAACGAATACCAAATTCACATGACTACTTATAGCAAGACTTCTCACATGTCCTCAGGAACAAACGTAACTACTCACAAAGCATATTCATGTTCATAATCAGAGGGGTATTAATATGCATAATGGATCTGAACATATGATCTTCCACCAAGTAAACCAACTAGCATCAACTACAAGGAGTAATCAACACTACTAGCAACCCACAGGTACCAATCTGAGGTTTTGGATACAAAGATTGGATACAAGAGATGAACTAGGGTTTGAGATGAGATGGTGCTGGTGAAGATGTTGATGGAGATTGACCCCCTCCCGATGAGAGGATCGATGGTGATGATTTCCCCCTCCCGGAGGGATGCTTCCCCGGCAGAACAGCTCGCCGGAGCCCTAGATTGGTTCCGGCCTCGTGCGGCGGTGTTTCGTCCCGAAAGCTTGCTTATGATTTTTTTCCAGGGCGAAAGACTTCATATAGCCAAAGATGGGCACCGGAGGCCTGCCAGGGGGCCCACGAGACAGGGGGCGCGCCCCCACCCTCGTGGATGGTGGGTGGCCCCCCTCTGGTGCTTTCTTCACCCAATATTTTTTATATATTCCAAAACTGACTTCTGGAGTTTCAGGACTTTTGGAGTTGTGCAGAATAGGTCTCTAATATTTGCTCCTTTTCCAGCCCAGAATTCCAGCTGCCGGCATTCTCCCTCTTCGTGTAAACCTTGTAAAATAAGAGAGAATAGGCATAAGTATTGTGACATAATGTGTAATAACAGCCCATAATGCAATAAATATCGATATAAAAGCATGATGCAAAATGGACGTATCAACTCCCCCAAGCTTAGACCTCTTGTCCTCAAGCGGAAGCCGATATCGAAAAATATGTCCACATGTTTAGAGATAGAGGTGTCGATAAAATAAAATACGGACATGAGGGCATCATGATCATTCTTAGAACAATAGCAACATATATATATTGTCATATGATTTCTTATGCTAAAGTAACAATCTATTCACAATGTAAAGTATGAATCAGAAACTTCATTGAAAACTAACAAACTATAATCTCAGTCATTGAAGCAATTGCAATTTATCATAACATCGGAAAGAGTCAATATAAGAGCTTTTCAGCAAGTCCACATACTCAACTATCATTTAGTCTTTCACAATTGCTAACACTCACGCAATACTTATGGGTATGAAGTTTTAATCGGACACAGAGAAAGATAGGGGCTTATAGTTTTGCCTCCCAACCTTTTACCTCAAGGGTAATGTCAACAATAATAGTTTATGAAACCCACATCCAATTAGCTATATATATCAGGATCTTTCCAACACATAGTGCTTGCCAAAGGATAAAATGTAAAAAGGAAGGTGAAGATCACCATGACTCTTGTATAAAGTATAGGAAAAAAATAAAAGATAGGCCCTTCGCAGAGGGAAGCAGAGGTTGTCATGCTTTTATGGTTGGATGCACAAATCTTAATGCAAAAGAACGTCACTTTATATTGCCACTTGTGATATGGACCTTTATTATGCAGTCTGTTGCTTTTATTTCTTCCACATCACAAGATCGTATAAAGCTTATTTTCTCCACACTAATAAATCATACATATTTAGAGAGCAATTTTTATTGCTTGCAACATGACAACTTACTTGAAGGATCTTACTCAATCCATAGGTAGATATGGTGGACTCTCATGGCAAAACTGGGTTTAAGGATATTTGGAAGCACAAGTAGTATCTCTACTTGGTGCAAAGAATTTGGCTAGCATGAGGGGGAAAAGGCAAGCTCAACATGTTGGATGATCCATGACAATATAATTTATCTCAGATGTAAGAAAACATAACCCATTATGTTGTCTTCCTTGTCCAACATCAACTCTTTTAGCATGTCATATTTTAATGAGTGCTCACAATCATAAAAGATGTCCAAGATAGTATATTTATATGTGAAAACCCTCTCTTTCTTATTACTTCCTATTAATTGCAACGATGACCAAAACTATGTTTGTCAACTCTCAACAACTTTTATTCATCATACTCTTTATATGTGAAGTCATTACTCTCCATAAGATCAATATGATCTCTTTATTTCTTTTTATTCTTTCTCTTTTTTTCCAGATCATAGCAAGATAACCAAGCCCTTGACTCAAAACTAATCTTTATTATATATAGCTCACGGACTCGATTACATAGAAGGATCATAAAGCAAAACTCAAAACTAAATCATACTAAAACTTTATTCTACTAGATCAAGATATTACCAAAAGGATCGAACTAAGAAAAACGGTAAAGATAAAAGTGTGATGGTGATACGATACCGGGCACTCCCCCAAGCTTGGCAGTTGCCAAGGGGAGTGCCCATACCCAATACTCAATTCTCCTTTGGTGGTAGTGATGATGGAGTTGTTGATGATGTAGGCTTGTCGTCCAACATCGAGCGAGGAGGTGCTCCAACTTACGAATAATGCCCTTGAGTGCGGTGATATGCTCTTGCAACAGAATATTTTCACGAGTTAGATACTTGTTCTGCACCCGAACTATTTCAATCATCTTGAAAGCTTCAATTTCAGTAGGGGTAAGAAGATTGTAATGAGGTTGAAGGATGTCTTCTTCTTCTGCTGCCGGAGCTTGATCCTCATGGCCTTCTTGATCCCATCATCCTTGTTGATCTCCCCGGGTTCTTCTCTCTTCAGCTCTATCTTCATTAGCCAAGCATCGTCGCCCTCATTGTTGGAGGAGGGGGACGACATGATGCCTGGCCTTGACAACTCTGGCAGAAAACAGCTCGAAACAAAAACAGAGATAATTGCATGGTACGGTGGTCAAAACCTTCAGGAGATTATATAATGAATTTTTACCGACCAAAAGAAGTATCGTGCAAGAAAACGGAGTCCGGAGGGCACACGAGGTGCCCACGAGGCAGGGGCGCCCTCCACCCTCGTGGACGCCTCGTGTCCTTTCTGGACTGCTTCTTATTTTCCTATTTTCTTAAATATTCCAAAACGGAGAAAAATTGCTATTAGAACTGTTTTGGAGTCGGTTTACTTACCGTACCACATACCTCTTCCTTTTCGGAGGCTGAAACGTTCTGGAAGGTGTCCCTTATATACTCCTCCGGGGTTACGGTTTCAATAACATTAGTTTCAACATTTATAGGATTACCTGAGATATAATGTTTGATTCTTTGACCGTTCACCACCCTCGGATTTGTGCCTTCGAAGTTGTTGATTTTTATGGCACCGGAACGATAGACCTCCTCGATAACGTAAGGACCTTCCCATTTAGAGAGAAGTTTTCCTGCAAAAAATCTTAAACGAGAGTTGTATAGCAATACA
Source organism: Triticum urartu (assembly GCF_003073215.2). Classification (NCBI taxonomy): domain Eukaryota; kingdom Viridiplantae; phylum Streptophyta; class Magnoliopsida; order Poales; family Poaceae; genus Triticum; species Triticum urartu. The sequence continues at coordinate 524,415,497 of NC_053025.1, forward strand.
TAATCACCTACATTAAACTCACGTTTTGTATCCTTTTGTCATGCCATCTTTTAACTTTTTCTTTAAATAGTTTGGCATTCTCATAGGCTGGGTTCTCCACTCATCAAGTGAGCTAATGTCAAATAGTCTCTTCTCACCGGCAAGTTTGAAGTCATAGTTGAGCTCTTTAATGGCCCAATATGCCTTATGTTCTAGTTCGAGAGGTAAGTGACATGCTTTACCATAAACCATCTTATACGGAGACATACCCATAGGATTTTTATATGCAGTTCTATAGGCCCATAATGCATCATCAAGTTTCTTGGACCAATTCTTTCTAGATCTATTAACAGTCTTTTGCAAAATTAATTTAAGCTCTCTATTACTCAGTTCTACTTGACCACTAGACTGTGGGTGATATGGAGATGCAATTCTATGATTAACATCATACTTAGCAAGCATTTTACGAAAGGCACCATGAATAAAATGTGAACCACCATCAGTCATTAAGTATCTAGGGACTCCAAACCTCGGAAAAATAACTTCTTTAAGCATCTTAATAGAGGTGTTATGATCAGCACTACTAGTTGGAATAGCTTCTACCCACTTAGTAACGTAATCAACAACAACTAAAATATGTGTATACCATTAGAGGAAGGAAAAGGTCCCATATAATCAAAGCCCCAAACATCAAATGGTTCAATAACAAGTGAATAATTCATAGGCATTTCTTGACGTCTACTAATATTACCAATTCTTTGACATTCATCACAAGACAAGACAAACTTACGGGCATCCTTGAAGAGAGTAGGCCAATAAAAACCGGATTGCAATACCTTATGTGCAGTTCTATCTCCAGCATGGTGTCCTCCATAAGCCTCGGAGTGACACTTGCGTATGATCTGTTCCTGTTCATGCTCAGGTACACAACGTCTAATAACACCATCTACTCCTTCTTTATAAAGGTGTGGGTCATCCCAGAAGTAATGTCTTAAATCATAGAAAACTTTTTCTTTTGCTGGTATGTGAAACTAGGTGGTATAAATTTAGCAACAATGTAATTAGCATAATCAGCATACCATGAGAAGCATTTATGACAGCTAATTGTTCATCAGGAAAGCTATCATCAATAGGTAGTGGGTCATCAAGAACATTCTCTAACCTAGACAAGTTGTCTGCAATGGGGTTCTCAGCTCCCTTTCTATCAATAATATGCAAATCAAATTCTTGTAGTAGAGAACCCATCTAATAAGTCTAGGTTTAGCATCTTTCTTTTCCATAAGATATTTAATAGCAGCATGATCAGTGTGAATAGTTACTTTAGAATCAACAATATAAGGTCTGAACTTATCACAAGCAAATACAACTGCTAAAAATTCCTTTTCAGTAGTAGCATAATTTCTCTGGGCATTGTCTAGAGTTTTACTAGCATATTGGAAAACATTTAATTTCTTATCAACTCTTTGTCCTAGAACAGCACCTACAACATAATCACTAGCATCACACATAATTTCAAAGGGTAAATTCCAATCAGGTGGCTGAACAATGGGATAGAAATCAAAGCTTTCTTAAGTATTTCAAATGCTTCTACACAATCATCATCAAAGACAAAAGGAACATATTTTTGTAAGAGATTAGTCAGAGGCCTAGAAATTTTTGAGAAGTCTTTAATGAACCTCCTATAAAAACCGGCA